>NW_027648335.1:406937-514437 GCF_949987685.1 Ammodytes marinus
AGAAGACACTGAGATACCAAGCCCTGCTCATACCTCATACCTCATACCAGAGAGAAGACACTGAGATACCAAGCCCTGCTCATACCTCATACCAGAGAGAAGACACTGAGATACCAAGCCCTGCTCATACCTCATACCAGAGAGAAGACACTGAGATACCAAGCCCTGCTCATACCTCATACCAGAGAGAAGACACTGAGATACCAAGCCCTGCTCATACCTCATACCAGAGAGAAGACACTGAGATACCAAGCCCTGCTCATACCTCATACCAGAGAGAAGACACTGAGATACCAAGGCCTCCTCATACCTCATACCAGAGAGAAGACACTGAGATACCAAGCCCTGCTCATACCTCATACCAGAGAGAAGACACTGAGATACCAAGCCCTGCTCATACCTCATACCGGAGAGAAGACACTGAGATACCAAGCCCTGCTCATACCTCATACCAGAGAGAAGACACTGAGATACCAAGCCCTGCTCATACCTCATACCAGAGAGAAGACACTGAGATACCAAGCCCTCCTCATACCTCATACCAGAGAGAAGACACTGAGATACCAAGCCCTGCTCATACCTCATACCAGAGAGAAGACACTGAGATACCAAGCCCTGCTCATACCTCATACCAGAGAGAAGACACTGAGATACCAAGCCCTGCTCATACCTCATACCAGAGAGAAGACACTGAGATACCAAGCCCTCCTCATACCTCATACCGGAGAGAAGACACTGAGATACCAAGCCCTGCTCATACCTCATACCAGAGAGAAGACACTGAGATACCAAGCCCTGCTCATACCTCATACCAGAGAGAAGACACTGAGATACCAAGCCCTGCTCATACCAGAGAGAAGACACTGAGATACCAAGCCCTGCTCATACCTCATACCTCATACCAGAGAGAAGACACTGAGATACCAAGCCCTGCTCATACCTCATACCAGAGAGAAGACACTGAGATACCAAGCCCTGCTCATACCTCATACCAGAGAGAAGACACTGAGATACCAAGCCCTGCTCATACCTCATACCAGAGAGAAGACACTGAGATACCAAGCCCTGCTCATACCTCATACCAGAGAGAAGACACTGAGATACCAAGCCCTGCTCATACCTCATACCAGAGAGAAGACACTGAGATACCAAGGCCTCCTCATACCTCATACCAGAGAGAAGACACTGAGATACCAAGCCCTGCTCATACCTCATACCAGAGAGAAGACACTGAGATACCAAGCCCTGCTCATACCTCATACCGGAGAGAAGACACTGAGATACCAAGCCCTGCTCATACCTCATACCAGAGAGAAGACACTGAGATACCAAGCCCTGCTCATACCTCATACCAGAGAGAAGACACAGAGATACCAAGCCCTGCTCATACCTCATACCAGAGAGAAGACACTGAGATACCAAGCCCTCCTCATACCTCATACCAGAGAGAAGACACTGAGATACCAAGCCCTCCTCATACCTCATACCAGAGAGAAGACACTGAGATACCAAGGCCTGCTCATACCTCATACCAGAGAGAAGACACTGAGATACCAAGCCCTGCTCATACCTCATACCGGAGAGAAGACACTGAGATACCAAGCCCTCCTCATACCTCATACCAGAGAGAAGACACTGAGATACCAAGCCCTCCTCATACCTCATACCAGAGAGAAGACACTGAGATACCAAGGCCTGCTCATACCTCATACCAGAGAGAAGACACTGAGATCGTTAACTCTGAAATTCACTGTTTAAAAAAGGTGCTACGAGGAACTTTTAGATATTTCTGAAACAGTCTAATTTAACAGTCTAATCCTCTGATGATCATGAATAATATGTAACAGCAAACGAGACCATCAGTGCAAAGAATGCGATTTTCATATAGTTTTTCTTAATGCCTTTGTCATGGGTATACACTCACCCAGGTAAAAACCATAAATCAGTGAATGTCTCCTTATAATCTGCTACCTGTCTCTACTGTGTATGTGCTACAAAGAAAACAGTGTTAATACACAGCCTAGGCTCTGTAAACTGGCATGTAAACAAAGGGCCAACCGTAGCTAGCAACATGCCTGGTTACAGAGCCTAGGCTGTGTATTGACACTGTCTGTAACGTGTGTGTGTGAGCTGAAAAAAAGACATGTGGCGGGGAGACGGGGGATCGAACCAGCGACCCTGTAACCCAGTGGACGACCGAACCGCTCTACACACTTCACCACAGGCTAGTTAAAATCCATTCTTGTGACATCATATGGCCCTAGCCTAGTGTAGTTGTAGCAGCTGTAGTATTACACACACAGACAGACACACACACGTTTAATGGTTCACTGATCCGGAGAGGAACAGAAACAAAGCAGGTGTCTGTTTGATTCACTAGGAGTTTTGCTTATATTTGACTGGCTCCAGGCCACCGTGTGTGTGTGTGTGTGTGTGTGTGTGTGTGTGTGTGTGTGTGTGTGTGTGTGTGTGTGTGTGTGTGTGTGTGTGTGTGTGTGTGTGTGTGTGTGTGTGTGTGTGTGTGTGTGTGTGTGTACGGTGGCCATCAGGGACAAACTTCAACAACAACCAAAAACCATTAATAAACAGTCGAAGTAAAATATTTTTCTATGAAGTTTTTAGGAGGCTTTCAACAACGTAATCTGCTGTGTGTGTGTGTGTGTGTGTGTGTGTGTGTGTGTGTGTGAGAGAGTGAGAGTGTGTGTGTGTTAATGTGTGTGTGTGTGTGTGAGAATGTGCCATTGACTTTGCAGGTGGACTGAATTTACTTTAGCTGATTGCACTCGGACCTGTCGTAGAGTTTGGCTTCATACTAACAGAGCCGCTCTGTCAGAGAATATTTGAATACCACTTCCTACTGGGGTGTGTGTGTGTGTGTGTGTGTGTGTGTGAGGGTGTGTGTATGTGTGTGTGAGAGGGTGTGTGTGTGTGTGTGTGTGTGTGAGTGTGTGAGAGGGTGTGTGTGTGTGTGTGTGTGTGTGTGTGAGGGTGTGTGTGTGTGTGTGTGTGTGTGTGTGTGTGTGTGTGAGAGGGAGTGTGTGTGTGTATGTGTGTGTGTGTGGGTGTGTGTGACGCCTCGTTTAACAAGTCTAGTTTGGTTCTTCCTCTCTTTAGAAACTAGATACGGACATCAGACTCACAAAAAACGCAAATAGGTCGACTAGAGAGTGTGTGTGTGTGTGTCTGTGTGAGTGAGTGAGTGAGTGAGTGAGTGAGTGAGTGAGTGAGTGAGTGAGTGAGTGAGTGAGTGAGTGAGTGGTTCCTGGGTGACAAACCCATGACAAAGGCATTAGGAAAAACTATATAAAAATGAGACTGTTTCAGAAATATTTAAAAGTTCCTCATATAGGCCTTTCACACCAAAATGAACCAAGAGTCAGTTCCAGGCTGGTGTTGGGGTCAGTTCAAAACTGGTTACAGCCTTATCCCAGTTATGAACCGGTTGGTTTCACATCGACCGGAGACAGCCATGGAGCAAGAGAGCAACGTCATGACGTCACTGTAAACGTGTGTGTACGTAACCCGACGCCGCTGCTCTTGTGGCTAACGCTAAAGCTACCGCTAGCTTTAAGCACAACAACAGCGGCGAATACGTCTTATTTTTACACGTGTTGGCTCTCGCTTTGCTTTCTTAAGCAAACAGGACCCATACAGCGTATTCTCGCCGGTCAATTTGATCGCTACGTTCGGTAATTATGTTATGTTTACGTCTCGTAGTAGCGGTGTTTTTAAATATGGCGGGCATGAGGTTTGAGTTGCTCTGGTTGGTCAAGATAATCCCTCCCCCAGCCGCTGGCGCAAGCAGTTCTTATCAAGCCCAGCTCAATCCTGGGGTATGAGTTCCCCCGGTTTTTACGGCCCGGAGCAGGCTCTCTGGCGGTGTGAAACCAAAACACTGGCTCTAACTCCGAACAAGCCCAGAACTAGCGCCGATTTTGCGGCGGTGTGAAAGGCCTAATAGAGACTTTAAGAATGGATCTCAATCTGTGTTATGAACCAGTTTAAGTTGAATGTGTTTGACCTGGTTTGGTTTCATAGTTTCTCACTAAACTAGACTAGTGGGCCGAGAGAGAGAGAGAGAGAGGGGGATGGAGGGAGGGAGGGAGGGATAGAGATATGGAGGGAGGGAGGGAGGTATAAAGATATGGAGGGAGGGAGGGAGGGAGTGAGAGACAGACAGACAGACAGACAGGGAGGGAGGGACGGAGGGAGAAAGAGAGAGAGAGAGGGAGGGAGAGAGAGGGAGGGAGGGGGAGAGAGAGAGAGAAAGAAAGACAGACAGACAGACAGACAGACATACAGGGAGGGAGAGAGAAAGAGAGAGAGAGAGGGAGGGAGGGGGAGAAAGAGAGAGAGAAAGAGGGAGAGAGAGAGTTAGTGAGTGTGTGAGTGAGAGAAGAAGGGAGGGAGAGAGATTTTTGAAGAAAAAAACGTATTTTCACTCTTTCAACAATAAAACACAGAATTAAAGGAGCGAGAGGGAGAGAGACAGACGGACAGAGAGAGAGAGATAGACAGACAAACAGAGAGACAGACAAACGGAGAGAGAGAGACAGAGCGACAGAGAGAGACAGAGCGACAGAGAGAGAGAGAGAGAAAGAGAGAGCAAGTGTGTCGACACAAGCTTCTTCTCAAATACTTTCTGAGATGTGTGTGAGATTAGATTTCATCTGGCTAGCTGCTACACCTTTGTTGGTGAAACTAGACACTTGGACTTCTAGGAATCTCTGCACAACAAGAAAGAAACAAGAGGGCTGAAACATGACAGGAAAATACAGAACTATCTTGTTTTTTTTACACGCGTCAAAATGGTGAATTCTTACTTTAAAGGAATACTTTACCCATACAGAACCAGCGTTCTATCATTATAAAATCACTATTATAATATAATGAATGAGGTTTTTCTTCCCTCAGTCTTCCCTCAGTCTTCCCTTGGCCCAGCTGTCCTGTTAATCCTAACCTTTCATTGTAACATGTGTGATGTCACACATGGGAAAATATAGGGTTAGACAGTGAGACCATAAAACACTCTTTCTGCCTTTTCTCAGGCTAGGATGAACCGATTTCTAAAATGTTTGCACATTTATACTACATAGGATCTCAGAGTTCAATACACCTTCATATTTCCACCGGTGAAGTAGGCCTTTAAATCCATTTGTGATTTACATCTGGTCAAATCGATCGATGTCAGTTTATCTTAATGGACCAGAGATTGGGCATTATAAACCACATCCTCTGTACCGTCCTGTGAAGCCGTTCTGTGGGTTTATATTATTGATTTGAACATCTCACATCCTGAAACTATTCACACAAGATGTTTTCATTTGAATTTGATGCAAAAGTTTAGTTTACTTCTAAATTGAAGGGAAGGGTCTGTAGAGCAGTGTCAAGAAACCAGACCAGCGCTCCGGTGGTGTAGTGGATAGAGCGTGTACCATATTGGCTCCGGCCTTCGTTGCAGTGGTCGCGGGTTCAAATCCAACCTGTGGACCTTTACTGCAGGTCATCCCCCCCCCCCTCTCTCTCTCTCTCTCTCCCTCTCTCTGTCTGTCTCCCCATTTCAACTCTGTACTGTCTGATAAAGCTAGAAAATGACAAAAAGAGAAAAAAAGAAACCAGACCAAATTTTTTTTCTGTGAAAAAATGTAAACCTTCAAAAATTCAAGATCTCGATTGTGGCCATTTTGGAAGATGGGCAGAACAATGTATAAAAAAGGAGTGGTCTGGTTTCTCGAACCAACATTGTTCTACAGACCCTTACCTTCAGTTTAGAAGTTAAAACGAAGCTTTATCATCAACTTGAAATGACTGAGTGAGTGTCCAGGCATCGCTCTAACAGTCTCTCTTTCTAGAACTGAGGTTTGAGGTTTAGAAAGTGATGTCACAAATTAAATCAAAATGTTCGTCAGAGAAAAGTCTTGATTAGATATGTTTCCAGGTCAGAGCCGCGGGAGACAGACACACACACACACTAACAGACTCTCTACCTCACACACACACACTAACAGAGACACAAACACACACTAACAGAGACACACACACACACTAACAGAGACACACACACACACACACACACACACACTAACAGACTCTCTACCTCACACACACACACTAACAGAGACACACACACACACTAACAGAGAGACACACACACACTAACAGAGACACACACACACACACTAACAGACTCTCTCCCTCACACACACACTAACAGAGACACACACACACTAACAGTCTTTCACACACACAGAGACTCTCTCTCTCTCACACACACACAGAGAGACACACACACTAAGATACTCTCTCACACACACACACTAACAGAGACACACACACACACTAACAGAGACACACACACACACACACACTAACAGTTTCTCACACACACAGAGACTCTCTCTCTCACACACACACACTAACACAGAGAGACACACACACACTAAGATAGACTCTCTCTCACTCACACATAGAGACACACACGCGCCGTACTGATTCCATTACCATCGGTAAGTAAGGCAAAAGGCCAACGCCGCCAGAACAGATCCATCAGAGCACACACACACACACACACACACACACACACACACACACACACACACACACACACACACACACACACACACACACACACACACACACACACACACACACACACACACACACACACACACACACACACACACACACACACACACACACACACACACACACACACACACACACACACACACACACACACACACACACACACACACACACAGCTGTTGGAGCATCAGTCAAAGTGAAGGGCACTTTGAACTTAAACCCATTAGAAGGGCGGTTCCTCAAAAAATAATTGGACAAAGAAACAACTGAACGAAAACTTTATAAAAACAGAATTCTGAATGAAATGTCTCCCATTCTAACTACAGATGCTGCCTGCACCTAGCCTGGAAATGCATCTCCATATCTAGACTGATAGAGGGTCTGGCCACGATCAATAGCCCTTCCTCCCAACTCAAGGGGGGCGGCTCCTACTCGTGCATTCTAACTACAGATGCTGCCCGCCCCACACCTGTCCAACGATTATTGTTTCAAAGGTTTTATACAAATAAAGTTTAGAATTCTAACAATATTATTAGTTTTCAGGAAAGAGTTGCGTTGAGTACAGGGACCAATGCAAATGTTAACGCTGCCAAACCATAGATTCAGGGAATGCAAGAAGGATGAATGGCTATACTGTGTGTGTGTGTGTGTGTGTGTGTGTGTGTGTGTGTGTGTGTGTGTGTGACTGTCTGTCTGTGTGTGTGTCCATGTGTTTCTGTGTGTGTGTGTGTGTGTGTGTGTGCAGTGTGTGTCTGTGTTTGTGTGCACAGGTGCAGTTTGTATCTGTCTGTCTGTCTGTGTGTGCAGTGTGTGTGTGTGTGTGTGTCTGTCTGTGTGTGTGTGTGTGTGTCCATGTGTGTGCAGTGTGTGTGTGTGCATGTGTAGACTTCCTGACTTAAGGAGGCAGCTTTAATAACCTGATGCTCTCCTGCTGCTTTACACTCACTACACTAAACCTTCCTAACACACTGAGCTAATCACACACACACACACACACACACACACACACACACACACACACACACACACGATATATTTTATCTGGAAAATATATTGAGTGTTTTGGATGTGACTCAGAGCTGATAGAGAGAGAGTCTATAGGATTACATCATACTGAAGCCACATGCAACCTGTGGGTTTGGAATTCATTTAAAACGCCAGGATCATTCAATATCCTAGTTATACACAGATCTGAATGTTACAGTGATTGACTAACGGAATGAATGTTGAAAGTATTGGTTTTGTGTGTGTGTGTGTGTGTGTGTTAGAGACTGTGTGTGTGTGTGTTAGAGACTGTGTTTGTGTGTGTGTGTGTGTTAGAGACTGTGTGTGTGTGTGTTAGAGACTGTGTTTGTGTGTGTGCGTGTTAGAGACTGTGTGTGTGTGTGTGTGTGTGTTTAGAAGAGTTAAATTCGTACCCCTAAAAATCTATTATGAAAAACAGCCCCCTTATATTATTAAATTGCCCGTTCAGGGGTGAAAACATTTACAAATCCTCCAGAGCTGCTGTAACTATATCACTTTATTTCCCCGTGATTTCTACGCAGCTAAATAACACACTTCACTTTCTCTTTCCTGTAGGATTCCTGAATAAGGTTGTGTCAAGTGTCAAGGGATTTTTTAAGAGAAATTTTAAAACACACACAAAGCGTACACACACAGCGTACACACACAGCATACACACAGCATACACACACAGCGTACACACACAGCGTACACACACAGCGTACACACAAAGCGTACACACACAGCGTACACACACAGCGTACACACACAGCGTACACACACAGCGTTCACACACAGCGTACACACACAGCGTACACACAGTTTTATAGAGAAGCCACTGCAGTAAAAGGGACTGAAGGGGTGGGCGATAGAGCCTCAAAATCATAGCCAGATATTACTGACGATTTAGAAAATGTTAAAATCGTAAATAGACTCCACTTATAAAGCTCTTTTCTCTGGTTTTTCACAGACCCAAAGCGCTTTACATTGTTTTGTACACATTCACCCATTCACACACACATTCACACACACACACATTCATACACCAATAGCAGCAGCAGCTACCACGCAGGGTGCAAGCTAACTATCAGGAGACATTTAGGGTTCAGTGTCTCTTTGCCCAGGGACACTTGGACATGTGGCGGGGAGACGGGGGATCGAACCTCCGACCCTGTAACCCAGTGGACGACCGAACCGCCCTACACACTTCACCACAGAAAAATGAATTGTTAGTAGTTAGATTTATTTGAAATGGACATCACAATCATATTGGAAGAACCAGATGCATTGTTTAAGTGTTTTAGAATACAGCACTGCTAGTTCTCAACACCTGTCCATATAAAAGCAATCGGCAGCTTGCAGGCAGCAGCATTTATCAGTGTAACCGAAGTGAAAAGGCATTTCCAGCCAAAAAAAAAAATAATTTAACAACTAAGTCGACGCAATTGTGTAAACACAAAAGTGACCAAGACATTAAAGCATTTCCAGTTGGCTACTCTTTCCCTCCTGACTTCCCGTGTGTCTATCGGAGAAACGCATATATATATTTTTTATAAAGATTATTTTCAAGCTTTATTTGACAGTACAGAGTTGAAATGGGGAGAGAGAGAGAGAGAGAGAGAGAGAGAGAGAGAGAGAGAGAGAGACAGAGAGAGAGAGGGGGGATGACCTGCAGTAAAGGTCCACGGGTCAGATTTGAACCCGCGACCACTGCAACGAAGGCCGGAGCCAATATGGTACGCGCTCTATCCACTACACCACCGGAGCGCCCCGAAATTAGACTGTTTCAGAAATATAAAAATATATCCTTGAAGCTACTGTAGAGGCCAAAATGCACAGTGTTTCCTCAAGATGTGAAGGTAACATTGGCTCCAAATGTTGTGAGTTTTTTTGCAAAGGAAGTTTCTGTTTTTATTTCCTCATTTTCTTGCCTTATGTTGTGTTCATTCATTTAATACATTTCCTGAACCACAAATCTGCATTTTAACAACTGAAGACTTCATCTCAACAATCAATTTTTTTTTTTTTAAGAGTCTAGAGTGTTTCGTTCCAAAGACCTGAACATAGGATTGTTTGATTTATAAAATGAAAAAAGGCTGGACACTATAAAAGAGAATTAATATTTTGAACTGTGGCCTTATCCAACATCTAGATTATGGTGTTTAAATAGATGCAAATGTGGGCTACACATGATTAATTAGATATTGGTACATTTGCATATTTATTCAGACGTTTCTGAAAACAATGTAATACAACAATTAATGTTTTTAATTAAAGTAATCCAACTGGCAACGTTTCATGATGATATCTATAAGTTAAAATGTTACCCTATTCACCTGCAGTGTCACACACCCACACACACTGACACCCACACACACTGACACCCACACACACGCACACACACACAGACACACACACACTTTGAATTTTCATCCAGAGCCGTTAAAGGTTTCCTGTCACGATGCTAAACACATTTCTTGCAGGTAAACCAGATGTTCTAAAACGATGCAGGTAAAGTTGCACGTGAACACACCTGAATGTCACAGCCCGCTGACATCTGGACAGCTAAGCTACCGGGCTAACTCATTAGCATATCTCTAGGCTGATAAACCTGCATTCAAAACGGGCTCTTTCCTTTCAACCATGATGTAGGAGTAGCGGTGGTAAAACACCCATATCTACCGGTCCGTGGCTACAAACACACCCCGAATAGATGGACTGTTTGCGGGGCTGGCAAGTGAATCTGACCCGCTCCCTGATAGCTAGCCACCTAGCCTAGCTGCTAACTTCCTGCAATGGGGAGAAAGAAATAAAGAAATAAATAGACATGTCAAACCTTTAATAGGCCGTTCGGTGGTGGACAGTTTGGTCTGTTCCTTTTCAGTCATCCTCCCTTTCGCGTGGGGGTTTCAGGGCGGTGAAAAATTCAGTTAAATTCCCAATTTTAAAAAAAACTAAATTCGCTAGCTTAGCTCGATAGCCTTTTTGGAGCTAGCCGCGGTAGCTTGGAGCTCCGCGCTTTGACCCGCCTGCGTCAGATCATTCCCCGTCTTCCCCTCGTGATTCTCGGCTTAGCTTCATCCGTCAGAGGCCGCTGATCTGGTGGATCCTATGCGATGCGTCCGGACCGTCTGTCTGTCGGATTATTACAGTAATCCACTGCGGGCGGATTTCCTACAACATGGCTCAGCGCGGGGGTCGCCGGGTAATGTAGTCTAACCGCCCCGCGAGCTAAAAACTCATTCTGTTTAACCCTTCATGCAATAATTAATAACACAACAAACTCAGGATTTTAACCTGTATAAACAAATAAATAAATTAAAGGTGCATAAGGGTATTCTGAGACGTTTTTTGCAATTTTAACTTCAGGGACTTATTCCGATATCTACCAACACATTATATCAACACATTAAACATTTCTGAAATTGCTAAAATGTTTTCTAACAACGCCAGGGGAAACAATGTAGATTTCATACAAAGAGGAGACATGCCACACCTATTAGTGTTCTTTGTGGCAGATTAAATATTCTGCCTAAATTTGATAATCTGTGTAATGTAGTCTAAACGACCCGCAAGCTCAAAAACTCATTTTATTTGACCATTTATGCAATAATTAATAAAACGACAAACTCAGGATTTTAATCTGTATGCATAAATAAATAAATAAATTTACTGGTGATTGGTTTTCAACCCTAAATATTGCACAGCCACTTTCTTCACCATTAGATGCAACATTTGGGTTTAGGGTCCTCAGACCTAGGTGCAGGTTTAACAGCTAAAAACCTTCCTTTTCTTACCTACAACATCCATTTAACTTCTAATTTCTTCTATAATGTAGAAGGCCACATGCAGACAGGGCATTATTATATGTTAACATGCAGATAGTACAGAATGATTTTACTGAAAATAAAAGCAATATAAAAATGACATGTGGTTAATGCATCACTCTGATCACACTCATTCTGCTTACACTATGAGTGTGTGTGTGTGTGTGTGTGTGTGTGTGTGCATGTGAATAAATAGTTTGTTTCTTATTTCTCCTGTAGCTTTTATTTTTATTTAATTTTTATTATTTTATGGACAGTGTGAGTGCAGAACGAATCTCCACAAAGGGACAATAAAGTCTTAATCTTTATAGTTTTAGTTTTTCAGCTTATGCACAATATATCTAATAAATAAACCAATTAATACAATTATATATTAGGCGTGTGTGAAAACTATGACATTCAATATACAAATCTTATAATTTATTTATTATAAATATTATAATTGTAACCCTTGCATTAATAACAACAATCTCAGGGATATTTTATTCTCATGAACAAATGTAATGTTTTAAACAATAGTTGATCAACAGAAATAATACATTTCCGATATTCAACAAACTATAAAAGCATAAAATAAAATGATCAAATATCTGAAAACTAGACTATGTAATACAATTGCGCCATCATGTGGACACTGATCAAACTGCTTCATCGTCAAGGAGAAATACTGTATATTTTCTACTTGAATTAATGTGAATTTGGTTGTATCCTCCCAAAAATCAAAGAGGGATTTTTTTTTTCAGTTCTATAACTTTAGGCCAATGTTAAAGCTGCAGTGTGTAGAATTTTGGGTTTTATTTCCTAGCAGATTTTGTAGAAAGTAATTATAATATCCACAAGTACATTTAATTTAGTGCATAATAGCTGATTTCTTTTTTATTATTATTTATTTTTCCCTTAGAAAGGGTCTCATATATGTCCATATTTCTGCATATTTTGGACCAAGGCCTAGTGCCGCCATCTTGAAAGTGTCATAGTTGGAATGTCATCAGGAGCATTGTTTAACATTTAGAATTGTTCTTGTCCTTGAAGGCCACTGTAGCTTCTGTTATTATTCTAAAGGGGTGGGGTTACCCAGGGAGCGTTGCATTCTAGAACTTTGTAGAACTTTCTTGATGATGTCATATTACACACTGCACCTTTAACTTCTTTATATAAATTGGACAGTTGTTAATTTCGGTCTAATTTAATTCAATTGATCAAAAAAAGTGCTTAAAATAATTTACCATTGCAATATGTCTATGTACATTTCACTGGCATTCAAGTAGAATTTATATATATTTTTTGACAAATAGGGGAAGGGACAGATATGAAATGTGTCAGACAGAGAGGGGAATGACATGCAGAGAACGACCCGGGCTGGATTCTAACCCGGGTCTGCTGTGAAGAGGACAGACAGACAGACAGACAGACAGACAAAGAACGACCCGGGCTGGATTCTAACCCGGGTCTGCTGTGAAGAGGACAGACAGACAGACAGACAGAGAACGACCCGGGCTGGATTCTAACCCGGGTCTGCTGTGAAGAGGACTGAGACTCTATGGGACCCCTTACTCACTCACATCAGTTTGTCTAGTGCAGATGAGAGTTGGTTAAAAAAATACCAGATGACACAATGTTCCAGTTCTCAGTGAGATCTTTATTGAAGCAAGCGAGAGCCATTATCAGCGTTCACAGAGAGGGTGAATGCTTCAGAAGTTATAGTATTTAGAATGAACAACAAACAGCAAGTGCATACAACACAGTGTATAGATGTTTTCAGTTCCATCATTGTCTAACTTTAACCTTCAAAACCTTCCAAACGTCTCACTGATAACAGCCTAACAACTATTCCTATCTTCATCACCTCAACAGTCTACCATCTGTGTAGCGCACACACACACACACACACACACACACACACACACACACACACACACACACACACACACACACACACACAGGAGGAGGTCAAACCCTCTCCAGGTCAGAACTCCTTTACAATGAGTTTACTTGTATTTAGTTTCCCAACAACATACATGGCAGTATAACACACATACACATGATTATGATATTCATTCCCATTAACATATCCCACAAACCGGTCAAACTGTGATCATGGTTCTATATATTATGGAGTTTATTTCCAACGTTGTTTGTATTTTCCGGTCTGTACTGAAAGTTTCCCTCCCGTATGTTGTTACTAAAGCCTTACATAGGGGTGGTAGGATGGCCTAGAGGAAGAGGGGCCGACCAGTAACCTAAAAGGGTTGGATCCCCGGCACCGGACAGGAGGGTGTTAGTAGTAAAACTAGTGGTGGCTGCTATTATCTCTACGGTGCCCACCATCTCTATAAATTAAGACTTAACTTATTTTGTCAATGTTTAAATTTAATAACAATATAAGTTTACAGGTTTTACTGAGGGTATGTCCAGGTGTTTCCCTTAAAAAGGCCATTTGGTGACCATGGAAACATACCAAAGATAATAGATAATAATCATAAAGGTTTAAGACTAACTGAAGCTTGAACACATTAAAGAGATTTCCATTAATAAATTCAGAAATTATGAACCAAAGCAAACGGCTTTAAAACGACCTGGATGTTGAGGATTGATCAGCCCGTGCATGAACTATGGACAGGCCTCAAAGTCTTCAATCAACCCATTAAATGTGTTCCACACCGCTAGATTGTTAATGCACAGTGCCCCTCCCCTCCGCTTGTATTGGCTATCTGCTCTGTTCATATCAGCGATGCAGACCCAGTGGGTGTTTGGAGCTGTAGTTATGCACCACTTTGAATGATCAATTCCACGTAACCAGTTTGTCTGAGCGGTTGCTACAGAATTGATTTTCTCGATTTTATATCCGACTGGCCCAGTCGGTGGACAGCAGGAAACGTCGCCTGTATGAGGCCAAGTCTGGACCTTCAGATTACTTTGAAATCCGTTTGCAATAGTGAAGTAGAGATCTCCATCTACAAGAACAAGATGAGGCAAGTTAGAGAAAAACCTGTTAAACCTTAAAACAGCTTCATACTGAAACAAGATATGGAACAACGTGATTATCTTGAATTAAATAATTAAGAATATTATCATAATCTTTATCATCAAAATATTTCTAAACTTGTGTCTAAAACGTCACTTTTCATTAGAAAACAACAGACACAATAATTTAATCCTAGATTTGTTCGATCTTTCACTTTTCTCTTTTCTAATATTGTGTGAAGTAATATATTTCATTGTGACTGAAGCCATCATGCAGATTTCTCACCTGACATGACTGCTGACTGTTGTTTAGCAAAGCTCAGGAAAGCTACTCCACCATTGGATACCAGGTTCTGAGATGGATTTGCTATCGGTGGGTTTAGTCTGACCCCGTTTCCAGCGTCCATGATTGTTCGATGGAACCCAGTAGTACGTGTTTCAAACGCGTAAACTCCGATGTACTGCAGGTGGGTTCCTGGAAAAAGTAGTAAAATAACACAGTTAAAGGTGCAGTGTGTAATATGACATCATCAAGTAAGTTCTAGAAAGTTCTAGAATGCAACGCTCCCTGGGTAACCCCACCCCTTTCGAATAATAACAGAAGCTACAGTGGCCTTCAAGGACAAGAACAATTCTAAATTTTAAACAATGCACCTGATGACATTCCAACTATGACACTTCCAAGATGGCGGCACTAGGCCTTGCTCCAAAATCTGCAGAAATATGGACATATATGAGACCCTTTCTCATTTTTTCAGCTATTATGCACTAAATTAAATGTACTAATGGATATTATAATTACTTTCTACAAAATCTGCTGGGAAATAAAACCCAAAATTCTACACACTGCAGGTTTAAAACTCCAGAAGAAAATGCTTCTAAATAGCCCATAAGCATTATCATTCATATCAGCCACTAACACTGTAATGAAGATTAAAGTTCTTTATTACCTATATTTTGGAACTGGTTGTATTGGAATGTAACACAGATATACGTTTGAGCTTTGTCTGCTCCACTATCGGGAAAGAAAGTAGCTGCATCTCTATTGGCAGGGAACCGTGGTGTGCTGTGTAGGAGCCACACTCCAGTGCTGGTAGGGGCTGTCTTGTCCATCATCACGACACCTGAGGACACAGACAGACAGACAGACAGACAGACAGACAGACAGACAGACAGACAGGCAGACAGGCAGACAAACAGACAGGCAGGCAGGCAGACAGACAGACAGGAAAGCAGACAGGCATGCAGGCAGGCAGGCAGACAGACAGACAGACAGACAGACAGACAGACAGACAGACAGACAGGCAGGCAGACACACAGACAGACAGACCGGATCCAGTTTAGGGACATAGTAGTATACAGTATGTGCTCATGCCATTTAGACTGAGCGGACTGTGTTTGGCTGAAAATCAAGGTTCAAAGAGGCGAGTTCTCTCCTTACCTTTACTGTGGCCATACGTTTCAGCAACAGTTTGTCCTCCTGGAGTTTGATCATTATAACTGATGAATCCAAAGTTTGTTGACTATCAATGAAGCAGAAGAAAGAGAAGAAAGTGTCAGAAACATTATTCTGTCAGTTTGCAGAATCACTGGGTCAATATGGTAATGGTTTGCCTTTCTGTCCTTCCATTGTTTAAGTAGCGTTTCTGTTTTTGCCCACGCCGTGCACCATTGTTTTGTTTTGTTATGATTTGGTTTGATTGTTGTGCTCAATGCCATGTGCTGTGGCCGAGAGCCGTGAATAAATTAAATTCAATTAATTACTGAGAATGTTTGAGTCATGGTTTCCTCTTGTGAAAGTTTTAAAAATGATCCTCACCATTTGTGCGGTTGGTACAAACATGGGGGCGAGGGTGTGTGCCAGGACGCCTGTCTGAGAATTGATGAGCTTATCACGAGAGTAAGACGCTCCAGTTGGATCAATGTAAAGATATTCGTATCCTGGCTGTGTCCTGCCATTACTGGCCACCTTGTACATGATGAACCTGATAACGAGCAGAGGAGAGAAACGTCAGTCAGCAGAAACAATACAGACTCTATAAATCACTAGTCTCACAGTGTAACAATGCACCTTTACTGTCTTGTACCTGTGCAAATGGCAATAAACATGTCGTGATCACAGCTGGCTGCTGTGCGCTCCTCCTCCTTCTGCCACTCCCACTCCCCCTGTCTGTCTCCACACCTGGTTCTCATCACTAATCTACTCTCCTACATCTACTCCTGGTTTCCCTGCTGTCGTCGCCAGATCGTTATCATTCACTTCAGTGGTAACTATTCACGCCTGGCTCCAGTTGATAGTAACTCGCTCGTTCTAGTTTCTCGTGTAGTTTTGTGATCCTTCTTAACTTGTGTTTTCCTCTGCCTGCAGTTACCCGGATCACTACCTCCAGTCTACCTACCTGCTGCACTACCCCTGGCTTCCCCATTCACCACCTGCTCCCCACCTCGTTAAATAAACCTTTTTGTTTAAATCCTACTTCGTCTCTGTCTGCTCTTGGGTCCAGCATCGTAACCGTAACAAAACATATTCTATTCTATTCTATTCTAACAAACTCTTCTCTAGTGTACAGCCTGGATATTTTTTATTGTCTCTAAAGTGCACTTTTAATGTTTTCTTAAAGACTCACCAGTCCACTGCAGCACCGTTTTCATTCCTGCAGGTCACTTGGGCCTCAGAGCTGCAGCAGAGCAGACTGACACACACAATCAGACGCCACATAATTCCCTGAAACACAGCAACAGGCAAAGAGTTAAATTATTAGTTCCACTTCTCTAAATGTAAATGACCTCATTAAACCTCCATATGAACCTGACACACAGCTGAGGTTACATATCAGTTTGTCTCTCAGTGTTTCCACTGGTTACATGTTACACTGGCAAAAATACGTTAAAAAAAAAAAAAAAAAAAAAAGTGTTTTTACTGAAGCAGCGTGCACACAGGCACAGTTTTGTAGTGGTGAATCCCATATAATGAAACTAGTAGTTCAACTTCATTTTGCAGTAGCTTGCTGGAAACCTCCATTCATATTTTCTAGTGGTGGCAATATGGGATGCTTTATATATTATATGTGTAATTATTTTTAGTTAATTAGTGAAACTACAAAAAAATGTGGCCCAAAAGTGGAAAGGAAATATTTTTTATTTGAACATGACCATTGCTTCTATAATTGAACCCCCGTTGAAAAGCCCCAGATAATAGGTGGTAGGTAAGAGACTAAGGGGGTTAGTGGCGCCCCTGATTATATTTTCTGTTTACCGTCATTAACGTTGTCATTGTCATCACATTATCTTTTATTTATTGGTTTTCATTACCCTCTAGATGTTTTCTTTTATCAGTTATTCTGTCTTCAGTTAATGAATTCTCAAACTGTACTCACCGGACTTGGATTCATTTGAATGACGCGTAACTGGCCAGAGCCCACCTGAGCCTCTTAGCGGCCTTTAAAGGAAAGCTGTTGCTACAACAGGTTTAGATCTCAGGGCTATTCACCTGGGAAAAGATTTGATTATTGTTTTTAATCGATATGGTATTTATGAACACATTTTATTTTGGTTGGTGTATGTATAACCTATGAAGAACTTATTTGCAATTTTTAGTAATTACAATAAACTCAGAGGCATTTTTTGCTGCATTTGACTTTTTTGTAATATATTTAGTCATAATTTTCATATCACATGTACATTGTCAATTTGATATAAATTAATGTAAGTTTGTATGTTTAGTTATTAATTCTGTTAAATACATTTTTCTCATCCATTCATATCAAGTGTTATCTACTGGTGTTTCCATTTTTAAAGTATTTCTAAATTCCAGTTCAAAGAGTTCTTACCTTTGGTTGTTTGCTTCACGATTCTCTGGGATGCAGTGGAGTGAGAAGGATCAAGGAGATGTTTTTATATCAGTGGTGTGTGTGTGTGTGTGTGTGTGTGTGTGTGTGTGTGTGTGTGTGTGTGTGTGTGTGTGTGTGTGTGTGTGTGTGTGTGGTCACATGATTAATAGGCATACTGTTTCTGATGGCCAAATGACTGTCAAACTCATACGATAGGAGTTACCATCCGTCAATAACAGTTAGTCACTATGGTCACTCCACTTTCTTAATAGGTCCATGCTCCCCCCCACACACACACACACACTCCCAAAATATTTTCTCAGCGGATCTCCACGAATCACATAGGTGGCCGATTTCGTTTCCAAAACGGCGAATTTCGCCGAAAGGTTACTAGTTTGCATGCCTGATGGTTTTGTAAACATTCACCCATTCATTCACACACACATTAATTCACCGATAGCAGCAGCTACCACGGAGGGTGCAAGCTAACTATCAGGAGACATCTAGGGTTCAGTGTCTCTTTGCCCAGGGACACTTGGACATGTGGCGGGGAGACGGGGGATCCAACCACCCTTATGCTCAGGCCAACATATTGCTTTGTGTGTTTATTACGTGTTCTGCAACTGCAAAATGTCATTTATTCAGAGCTTTCTGTACACTGATGAAACAGGCCCTGCTGTTGCTTAATTTGAGAGAAACGTGGTGAAAGCATTTATGAACCTGATTGTTGACACAGAGCAAACTACACTCTTCAACTTTGGGTCAGAATGAAGAGGAACAGAAATGTGATTAATCAAACTATTTCAGATCAGCTGCTGATTCAGTGACACTCCCAAGGCCATTATGATTCAGAATTCCAAAGTTATTGGCTTGGTCATATTGCACATCACAACTTGAACACCTCCCTGATTATCTAATCTTCATCTATTTATAATATTCTTCATTTCAACAACTTGACCATGACAATACTTGCAGTAACTTTGATAATTCATCTTTCTTGTGTAATCTGGAAAGACATTTCATTGTACTGTATGAGCATGTGACAAATAATGTCTTTGAATCATGAATCAAAAAATAATTTTGGATGACCACAACATCAAACTTTCAACATTAGACAAAGGCCATTAGACACAGTATCCACAGTGGTAAGTCCACAGTATATAGTTTATTAGTATAACGTTTAGTTCATAATGTGCTGCAATGTGATTGAAATAAAACTACACAACACATTCAGACTGTAGGCAAGGCAAGGCAAGGCAAGTTTATTTATATAGCACAATTCAGACACAAGGCCACTCAAAGTGCTTTACAGGGGCAAGATTAGAATACATAAAACACATTATAAAACATTTAAAAGCGAATAAAAGAAGCAAATAATAATAAAAAAAAAAAAAAATTAAAACTCGATTTAAAAACATAATAAAAGAAGCAAATAAAATGAAAATTGCAGCAAATAAAATGAAAATTGCAAGGTCAAATAATAATAGGTACTTATAAAGCTCTTTCCAGAAGACTCAAAGTCACTTGACTTAAAGATGTTTCTGCTCACATGTGACTCAGATGTGTTCTAAATGACAGTGTTTGTAGTGACCCATTTGCCTATCAAAAAAATAATACAATTGTTATTGATGGATTTGTATGGTGACACACTTAAAATGCCAAAATTGTCTACTTTACTTACATGTGACAAATAATGCCTTTGAATCATGAATCAAAAAATAATTTTGGATGACCACAACATCAAACTTTCAACATTAGACAAAGGCCATTAGACACAGTATCCACAGTGGTAAGTCCACAGTATATAGTTTGAGTTTCACTTGACTTAAAGATTTTTCTGCTCACATGTGTCTCAGATGTGTGAGACAGACAGACAGACAGACAGACAGACAGACACAGACACACAAACAAAAAAACACAGACAGAGACACACACACACACACACACACACACACACACACACACACACGTAGGCTATAAAAACAGGTCCTCCAACAAATCTCACTCCTCCAACAAATCTCACTCATGTTGCAACTGCTAACCTTATGTTGCCAGCAAGAAGTGGAGTTTGAGACTTAGTCAACTGAGACAGACGTCAATTAAAGATTTACACAAGGGTGGCCACTAGTCAAGCTAACAGGCGATGTTAAAAACGTTGATATCTTTAGCTAGGCTACACTCGCCGTTAGCCAGTTCTTCCGTTGAAACGCAAAACTCACGGCTCAGTCGTGTGTCCCTTGGTGTTATCTGTAGCCTCTTCATCTCCAGTTTTTCCTCCAAAAGACACTGAAGAAAAAAAGCCATGAGATAAGTGTGTAGAGAATGAAAAACGAGCTACAGTTTGGTCCACATGAACCGCTGCGGTGCATAGTGTTGTTAGAGTTTTGCACATGTCGCTCCAGTTGTGCCCACTGTGGTTTAGCAATTGAAAAAAACTGTAACAAGAAAATGAATCGCTGTACTTAAAGGCCTACTTCACCGGTTTGAATATGAAGGTGTATTGAATTCTGAGATCCTATGTAGTATAAATGTGCAAAAAAAAATGAAATTGGTTCATCCTAGCCTGAGAAAAGGCAGAAAGAGTGTTTTTTTTAACCCTATATTAATCTTACTGTGACATCACAGTAAGATAAATATAGGGTTAAAAAAAAAACTTACTTTGTAAATATTACTGTGATTTCTCCTACTGTGACATCACAATAATATTTACAAAGTAATTTTTTTTTTAACCCTATATTTATCTTACTGTGATGTCACAGTAAGATTAATATAGGGTTAAAAAAAAAACTCTTTCTGCCTTTTCTCAGACTAGGATGAACCAATTTAAAAAATTTTTGCACATTTATACTACATAGGATCTCAGAATTCAATACACCTTCATATTCAAACCGGTGAAGTAGGCCTTTAAGAAGTGTATATATATATACATTGTGCACAGTGCATCCCTTAAGGGCTTATGCCAGCATTTTAACCTCTGAGCCCCAAGCTAACTTGAGATTTTTGGTTCGCCTGAATTTATTCTCTAATTAAGATTTCATCCATCACCCCTATTAATATTATCACAGGCAAAAAAAGAGTTCAAGTGGGATAAAATGCTCGTAAAATATATATATATATGTATATGTATATATATATATATATATGTATATATATATATGTATATATATATATATATGTATATATATATATATATATATGTATATATATATATATATATATATATATATATATATTGCTGTATAATGTTTTTATGGCAGTTTAAAGGGAGAGGAAGTGTAACAAAAAAAGTCAGGGTCACAAGGGTTAATGTATTTCTTAATTCCAGTTCAAGAGTTCTTACCTGTTGTTGTTGGCTCTGGGATGCTGTGGAGTGAGAAGGTTCAGGGAATAGTTTTTATATCAGTGAAGGTGTGTGTGTGTGTGTGTGTGTTTGAGTGTTTGTGTGTGTGTGTGTGTGTGCGTGTGTGTTTGTGTGTGTGTGTGTTTGTGTGTGTGTGTGTGTGTCTCTGTGTGTGTGTGTGTGTCTCTGTGTGTGTCTCTATGTGTGTGTGTGTGTGTGTGTGTGTGTGTGTGTGTCTCTGTTTGTGTGAGTGTCTCTGTGTATGTCACTATGTGTGTGTGTGTGTGTGTGTGTGTGTGTGTGTGTGTGTGTGTGTGTTTCAGAGGTTAACATATGTGGCAGAAAGCCACCAGATTACAGGAAGAGTTCTGATACATCAACTTCCTCCCTCCCTCCCTTCACACACAGTTTAACTTGGCATGAAGTAACAAACCACAGCGGGTGAAATAAGTATTGAACACGTCACCGTTTTCCTCAGTAAATATATTTCCAAAGGGGCTATTGACTTGAAATGTTCAGTAATCCAGACATACAGAGAAACCAAAACAAGTAAGTTCACAAATGAAGTTCTATGTAATAATGTGAAATGACACAGGGAAAAAGTATTGAACACATTAAGAAAGGGAGGTGCAAAAAGGCGTGGGAAGCCAAGACAACCATGGACGTCGATTTGGCTAAACAAGTGGGGGGGACAAACAGGCATTCTGGAGTGCATTTTCAAAAGTGGGGGGGACAATGAGGAAACATCTTTTTTTCTCTTTAGTGCAGGTAATGAACGGTTCTGAAAGACGGCATACCCGCTCACTAATGAATACAATGTATACAAAACACTGATGTCTGACACATTTGATGAAAAAAGCATTTTCAAAAAGCAGCGGACATATGAGCCACTAGCTGCTCCCCGTAGCCCAACCAAACATGACGTAAACAAAAGGAGCTTGGGAAGGTAGTTCCGACTGAGCAATCTGATCGAGCCGAAGCACGGCTGGACTGTCGCACAACAATATTACTCCGCCTCGGTCTCCATGGCAACCTAGCTAGTAGCATAGCCATGATCAGCTTCAATTACTTCTTGATAAACAACCAGTGACGTGCGGTGAGGTCAGTGAGTGGGTAGGCACTGAGTTCTGAAAGCCAGATTTCTCTAAACCTATATATTGTTAAATAAAAAACAATAAACAACAAACAGGCACGCACGGCCGATTTCAAATAAGTTCCTCCCTTTCTTTCTCTCTCTCACTCACTCACTCACTCACACACACAGACGGGACATATATGAAATGTCACGACGGTGACTTCAGATTTGCCCGTAGTTTGGTCTAAATGATTAAACATCGCATCCATCGACTTAACGGACCCGTCCCTCACACCGAGGGCCGAAAAAACGTAAGGCAACAAGTCAAACCTTCGCCGATTCAAACTACCGGTACTACTTCTATTCAACTTAAAAATAAAAGACAGCATTCATCATTATGTAGGACTACAGCATAACTGATGGCAACTCCACTCCATAAACTTTATCTTAATAGATAAAGTACCAGTAGTGTATGCCCCATGGACCTGTCCAGCATCAGAATGTAACCATTTATCCACATTGCAGAGCTTAGGTTTGTCCGTCAGTAACAATGAAAACACAACTGCTCAATTGAATATAAAATGCAGAATGGATTGCACTCGGTATCAATTCATCCAACTTTATTATTAAATAAACCCCAAAAAAGTTTCTGACTCACCAATCTGACTCCCTGGCTGTAGAAATAAGCAAGACGATAGTAATCCAGTGACAGTCTGACTGACAGCACAGCTAGCTAGCATCCTTCCGTTCATGTAGGCTACCTGTCCGTTTGAAATGCTCGAACATTGTTTGTCCCTGTTGCTGCTGTACACCGTCCAAGGCTGGCGCAGGCCTTTCTCTTGCTATTCATTCTGTTCCTTTTTAAATTATAATCCAATTTGTTAAAATTCCTCCAGTCTGAAATATCTGCGGGCACGGCAGCTGCAATGTTGATTTAAAAATCCGCGGGGGTAACGCGACGTGAATGAGCATAGCCAACGTAATGACGTTGGCCTAAGCTGCGTAAATGTCTAGTAATATCTCGATTTTAATTGGTCCATGAATGATATGTAATGTAAAGGCTTATGTGGCATACCATTTACGTAAAAAAGGCACAAAGAATTATGCTTATTTGCGTACATGTTAAATAATACAGAATCAAGTGCGCATGCGCGAAAACTTTTTTCTTGCCGTCCACAATGAATAGGCGCAAAGGCACTGATTCTTTGCCGTACACAATGAATGGGAAACAGCAAAGGCACAATATTTTTTTGGCATAACTTACTAACTGCCACGTTTCGAATCAAAACGTCTACACTTTTTTAAAGTAATTGCGGATTACATGTAAAGATCGAAATAATTAACAGTAACAGTAATAATACAAATATAAGTTTATTAAATAAAAAAAATATTTTATTTTATTTTATTTTTATTTTTTTGCACATGGCACCGTGCCTACCCTGACCGCACGTCACTGTAAACAACATCGTCAGTATCCATGTGCCGCGACACAAGCTGCTGTTAGTGTCCGCTACATTAACAGTCATTAGTGGGCATAGAGGATGGTAATCCCTACAGTTTACACTTCACAACGGGACACTTAAAGCCACTCGCCGTTGTCTCTCTGCTGCTGATTGAAATGCATCAGTCTTCTCTGGTGTGCAAACTAGCGGAGACTTCGGAGCATGTTTTCTCTGGTGTGCAAACTAGTGTCCCATCCCCCCCGTAATCGACGTCTATGAAGACAACAATTGAAGTCTATCAGTAATTAAAAAGCAATCCAGCCCCTTGTCAGTGCAAATAATATCAGCTGGTTCAGTCCCAACTGATGGCCTACAAAAAGGTATCATTTCCAAGGTGTCACGCAAGACACATCTCATGATGGGTAAAAGCAAAGAGCTGTCTCAAGACCTTCGCAACCTAATTGTTGCAAGACATAAAGATGGCATTGGTTACAGGCGCATTTGTAAACGTCTGAATGTTCCAGTGAGGACTGCTGAGGCCATAATACGGAAGTGGAAAGACTATCATTTCACCATAAATGTGCCTCGATCAGGTGCTCCTCACAAGATTTCTGACAGAGGAGTGAAAAGCATGATCAGAAAAGTTGTTCAAGAGCCAAGGACCACTTGTGGAGAGCTTCAAAAAGACCTGGAATTAGCAGGCACTGTTGTCTAAAAGAAAACAGTAAGTAATGCACTCCTACGCCATGGCCTGTATGCACGCTCACCACGCAAGACTCCATTGCTGAAAAAAAAGCATGTTGAAGCTTGTTCAAAGTTTGCTGCACAACATTTTGAATAGCCAGTGAAAAACTGGGAGAATATAGTGTGGTCAGATGAGTGTGGATGCCATAATACACACCATGTTTGGAGGAGAAATAGCACTGCACATCACCCTGAAAACACTATACCAACAGTGAAGTTTTGAGGTTCGGAACATCATGGTGTGGGGCTGCTTATCAGCAAATGGTACAGGCAATCTTATCGAGACATTCTCGACCAAAATCTGCTGCCATCTACCAGGGTGATGAAGACGAAACGAGTGTGGACATTTCAGCAAGACAATGATCTCAAACACACAGCCAAGGAAACTCTCAATTGGTTTCAAAAAAAGAAAATAAAGCTGCTAGAATGGCCCAGCCAATCATCTGACTTAAATCCCACTGAAAATCTATGGAAATGACTGAAGATCAAGATTCATTAAAGAGGCCCACGGAACCTTCTAGATTTGAAGACTGTTTGTGTGGAAAAATCACACCAGAGCAATGCCTGAGACTAGTCTGTCCATACAGGAAGTGTCTTGAAGCTGTCATTACCGAAAAAGGCTTTTGTACAAAGTATTAAATAAATATCAGTGAGTGTTCAATACTTTTTCCCTTTGTCATTTCACATTATTACACATAACTTAATTTCTGAACTTATTTGTTTTGGTTTATTTGTATGTCTGGATTACTGGGGTTGTTACCAACATCTGGTGAAAATATCATGTCAATAGCACCTTGGGAAATATGTACTGAGGAAAATGGTGACGTGTTTAATACTTATTTCACCCGCTGTATCGAAAATCTTGTGACACAATCCTCTAAAGATATTACAGTTTTTGCCGATTGCTAACACACATGTTGCAGACTTTGGCCCACTGTGTCAAAACTTAACACACAAGAAACGGGGGAAATATCGCCTTGCATGCCATATCCACCCTCTTGAAGAATTTTTTGGAAAGATTGATCCACTATATTTTCATTTAGACACATGAAAAATATAGAAAAGCTTCTGAAATAAAGTTTATATTGCAATTTTATGGTTTTGGCCAAAAAAAAAAAAAAAACACAATGAATAGGTAGGATCGCAGTTCAACAAGCAATTCAGTGTGTCACTATGAACTCTGAAACAATTCCAGTAAAAAAAAGTTGTAAGGAATGGGGTGGGTGGATTATGAATCCTTTTATGGATACCGCCTCCTGTTTCTGTCTGGCCACATCGCCTCATCAACATCACATGCAATGTCATCCTTTGAGAAGCAACAGCAAAAATATTCCTGATATCCAGTCTAAATGTCTTACAGTAATTATAGAGCTATTGTGTTGTTGGGCTGGATTCTCTGCCCAGGCTCCTATATTGTTAGGCCATGATCTATAACATGGAAAACCGGGGAAACTGACCTCCTGTCCTCTCGGATTCTTACAATCGTGACATTGTTTTTTTTAATGTGACCCTACACAGCCAGTTGTACAATTTCAAGTTTATAACGTACATGTATTACTATGCCAACTCAAACAAAAATCCTACATTTAGTGTACAATTTAACAGATATTAATTTATTAAATAAGCACTCATATATTTGACCAATTTTTTAAAAACTTTTTGCTGGCCTCCTCTGGAACAATACAAGGCTGACTTCTGCTACAGTGACGTCTCCTGCAAACTCCTTAAATTGACTGAACTGACATCTATCTATCTCCATAAGGTAACAGACTAACTATGCATAAGTATCTAATACACAGAACTCTCCCGTTAAGCACATTTCTACATTAAGGATGTCTCTGACAAAATCCTCTTGGAAGATTCAATCCGCTCAGAGCTGAAACTGCTTGTTATCAGCATCACTATTCCATCATGACTCAGTGTTGGCATCTTCACTGCAATAAAGTTCACTAGTTCAACTTACACATCAAAATTTACCGTTATTCTGTTCATAACATTTCCAGTTTAAAACCCCATCTGTTTCTGTGAAATCATGTGACCGGAAAGTGTCCGCCCTCGTCTCCAATGATATAAAAGATAATCCCGAATCTTTCTAACCACACAGCATCCAGGACCATGGATAAGCCAACAACAAAGGTAAGAACTCTTTGAAACTGGAATGATAAGTACTTTAAAAATGTCAAGACTTTGGACAGAAAGGCTGGACTGTGAAATCACGCTTGTTACGTCGCTCTGTGCTTTATGTACGCTATGAAAATGTGGAAAAAGACTAAAGAAAAAGCGTAGGAATGGTCTGCTCCTGAACTGTCAGAGATGTCAAAATCCTTCCAGCAGTTCGGGAAACATTCCACTAGGGACCTATAACGACACACACAATACTCTGTCTGGCTGGGATGCTGCATCTGTCTGCCAGATACAAAGCTGTGGTCATCTATCAAAAGGGGGATGCCAAATTCCACCTCTGTCTTTGTCAAGCCATGGGGAACGATTCGGCACTACATTAAACTTCTAGTTTCATTATAATAAAGTGGAACTAATGATTGAAGTCTTTGCCTGTTGCTGTGTTTCAGGGCGTTATGTGGAGGCTGATTGTGTGTGTCAGTCTGCTCTGCTGCAGCTCTGAGGCCCAAGTGACCTGCAGGGATGAAAACGGTGCTGCAGTGGACTGGTGAGTTTCTTTCATATCCTTTAATAACATGTTTCCATCAAAGTAAAGTTGGTTTCTGTGTCAGCTTTCAAATAAGAGGTATATTTGAATTGCATTGAAAGAGATTATGAAACATTAAGACCAAATACAGATTGCTGTACTATTGCTGTGCTATATCTCCTCTTACTACATGATGAGCACAGACACAGAGAAGAGTTTGTTACACTGAGAGACCAGTGATTTATAGAGTCTGTATTGTTTCTGCTGACTGACGTTTCTCTCCTCTGCTCGTTATCAGGTTCATCATTTACAAGGTGCCAAATGTTAAACCGTTCAGTGGGTTGGAATATTATTACATTGATTCAACTGGAGCGCAGCGAGAACCTAGCAGCAATCACCACATCAACAATCCCTCGGGCAGTCTGGCAGGAACCCTGGAACCCATGTTTAAACCGATCAAACAAATGGTGAGGATCGTTTTTTTTAACTATTCACATGACTAAGATGCCTTTCTCATGGGTCCGTCACTCAGGAACAACAGCTACCAATTATGTTCAAAGGGGGCGCTAGAATTAACAAAAGCTGAAAGTTCCTCTGAGCACTTTTAAACTTTACAAGGGAGGAAACCATGACACAAACCTTCTCAGTGAGGACCCAGTCATTCTGCAAACTGAGAGAATAATGTTTCTGACACTTTCTTTTATAGTCAGACGACTTTGCATTCATCAGCTACAGCGATCAACCTCCAGGGGCTCAGGCCACCAGCGACTGGTTTGGCCACAGTAAAGGTGAGGAGAGAAACGGCTCTTTGACCCTGCGTTGTTTTCAGTCAAACACAAGTGGCTAGCCGCAGACTTTTAGACTCCCTAAACAGGATTCCTTGAGGTTGTATTCAAAAACAAAATGCCTTTACTTAAAGTGTCTTTGAGTACCTTGAAAAGCGCAGTGTTTCCCCCAGAAAATGTCTTAGTCAAGGTGGTCACTGCCCCGGGTGCGCCGCGGCGAAAATTTTGGGGGTATTTTGCTCAAAGATGCCAATGCGCAGTAAAGAAATAAACTGTTAATTTGAATACAAAAATACAACAGACACTGACCTTACAGTTGTGCAATTTTATTTGCTATGTGAAGGTACAAATTTTGTGCAAACATGTTTTGGTGCAATACAGACACACTAAATACAATTAATGGACCATACACTCAACATGTATATGCACATCAAAGTGAAAATTCAACTTTTTAAAGTTCCTTTTTGGATGGGGGGCTGTTGTGCGATTATTGTGGACAATAGGCCTATTGTGATGCGATAGCCTATAATTCATTAATGGTTATTTTGTGCCTACCTGCTTGATTTCTTTTTAAATACAGAGTTTATAACGCTTGGAGACACATGCTTTTTACCGCAAATCGCGGCCTTTCGCGCAGTTATGACCATGCATAAGTACACATCGCGCTTGTTAGTACATTAATTGTGTAGCACAAAAAAAAAAAAAAAAAAACGCTGGGGGAAACACTGAAAGCGCAATATAAAATAAATGTATTATTATTATTTACTTCAATTTGCAAGACATTAAAACTAGATCAACACCAAATATGATCATTCATGAATATATTTGTCCTTAAAAAAATGCTTCTGTCTGTCTGTCTGTCTGTCTGTCTGTGTCCTCAGGAGTCGTGATGATGGACAGGACCAGCAGTAACAGCACTGGAGTCTGGCTCCTACACAGCACACCACAGTTCCCTTTCAGAAGAGATGCAAATAACTTCTGGCCACAAAGTGGAAATGTTCACGCTCAGACGTTTCTCTGTGTAACATTGAAATACAAGGATTTCAAACAAAAAATAGGTAATAGTCTTTTATAAATCTTCATCCAATCGTCTTTGTGGCTGATTTGAATATTATTTTAATATAATGTTTTGTTTTTTAATATTTCAAGGTGCCCATCTGCAGTACATCAGAGCGTACCCGTTTGACTTCGACGTCCCGGTTGGCTTTCATCAGGACCTTCCAGATATGATGAACATTATCAACTGGATCCAAAATCCCCCTCCGATTACAGACCCGGAACAATTTCGGGCTTTTTGGTCAAATGGCAAAGCACTGTTCCTTAGCGTTACTAAAAAACAGTCACCAGACGGGGACAGGGAAGGTGAGAAATCTCCATGATGAATTTCCATCTTGAATCTTCTCTAAAAGCTGTTTTTCTCTCATTGTCCTTTTCAACGTGTTACTTGAACCAATTTGCTTATGTGCCTCAGAGAGTTCCTGGCTGCCTCATGTCGTGTGAAAGTGAGGAATGGCTATCTATCTATCTATCTATCTATCTATCTATCTATCTATCTATCTATCTATCTATCTATCCTTCGTTCAGCGACCATGGTGAAGTTGATGCCATTTTAGAAATAAAGTAGAACAAATACTGGAGAGACAGCAAGCTCAGACACTGCATCAGCTATAGTAGCTTGGCTGTTTGTTGTGCATTATAGGACACCGCCCACTAAAGACAACCTGACCAATCCGTGGTCTGTTTTGTCCCTGGAACCGAGTAGAAAGCAAAAAAGAAGGTAGAAGTGACTTTTACAAAGTGGAAAACCAAAAAAGGCGAGTAGAGTAGAGCTGGTACCATGTAGTGGAAATGCACCATTACAGTCCTGTTTTGATTTATTGATTTATAGTGAATCAATCTTGAAAGTCGTTCCTATAGCCTAAACCTGTCTCTGTGGCTGAAGGCTCGGCATCGCACACATTTTTTTTTAATTAAGATTGTTTGATTGTTTTTCACCAAACAAAGAAGTGTCCTATCTGTGATGGAATAAGTGTCTCCAAGATGTTTTAGACACATTTTAGAAATATTTTAAAGATCAAGATTATGATAATATTGTAAATTATTTAATTCAAGTTAATCGTAACATGAAGTTTTCATATTGTTTCATATCTTGTGTCAGTATGAAGCTGTTTTAAGGTTTAACAGGTTTTCTTTAACTTGCCTCTTCTTGTTGTTCTTGCAGTTGGAGATCTCTACATCGCTATTGCAGACGGATTTCAGAGTGATGTGATGGTCCAGTCGTGGCCAACTCAGGGCGACGTGTCCTACTGTCCAGCAACCGGATTTAAAGTCTTTAATATCAAATCTGTAAAAACTAATTGGGGATGGGGAAGTGGAAGTGATAATTCAAAGTGGTGCATAGCTACAGATAAAACCAACCGTGTGACCTGCATCGGTGATGTGAACAGAGCAGAGAGCCAATACAAACAGAGCGGGGGGGCACTGTGCTTTAACGATGCAAATGTGTGGAAAATGTTTTATGGGATGATTGAAACCCATGAGCCCTGTCCATAGTCAAGGCATGGGCTGATCAATCCTCACCATCCACATTGTTTTAAATCCTCGTCTTACTGTGTTTGTTTTTGCTTTGGTTTATTATTACAAATTGACATATTTCTGAATCTATGGTGAAGGGAAAATGCTCTATAATGTATTCAAGCTTCAGTTAGTCTGAGTCAGCCAAAGGAAAACCTATTACTGACAATGTTTAATTATGCTATGTACTGTTAAAAGGTCTTTCATACAAGTATTAATCAAAGTCCAAATTGTACATTCAGGTGTTCATTTGACTAAACTTTATCTGTTATTGTCTGTATACTTCTCCAATACATCCATTTTCAACAACCATTTTCTCAACATTAGTTTTTTTCAATATTCTAATAGTCTCGATAAGTGCTATATAAATAAATGTTACTTACTTACTCAATTGAGCTCAATCAATCAAAGAGCATCGGGGGGAAACATGTGCAGCACATAATACGATAAAGGAGGAATTTTACAAAACTACACACTTAGCACCTTATTTGCCAAAATTATAGCAGTCTCCTCTCCTCCAATCAAGATTTAGTACTGATTTAAAAACACTTGGGAAACCTTAATTGAGCAATGAATACTCACCTTTTATCTAGATGTTGTAAGGTCATAGAATGAGTGGCTGTTGTCATCAGATGTCCATGGATCTAGGTTTAAAGCAGATATTAAATTAGAATTTCTCATTGTTATTTGTTTTGACAGTTAGAAATGTAATATTTTATTATTTTGGCATTCTTAATAGCTTTTCATCTCAAGTACTGATTGAGTTTTAGTTTTTTTAATCATTATTAAATGAGACAAACTTATAGATTCTACATTTATAATTTCAGGAGAGAAAATATATACTTTTTATTTTATTTCCCGCAGTAACACTTACAACACTAGGGGCCAGTTCCACAGACATGGATTAAGCCTAGTCCTGGACTAAATGGACTTTTGAAACTACAATATAGTCCAGAACTAGACTTAATCCATGTCTGCGAAACAGGCCCTGTGTCTACTGTTATTGTGCCTAAACATTCAAACAAAAGCATTGCATTCGCAATATTACAAAAATAAACATTAAAACTAAACCGCGTGTTTGTTGTGCATTAAACAATCTCAGCACCTGTCTAACCGGGAGAAGTCGCGCAGCCACAGCACCCTTAAATCACAATCAAGCTTAAACTTAATGACGCTATGGTAGCAGTGTTTCCTCTGGGATTGAGACATAGCAGCAGGATATTTTGAGCATTTGTAATTGTGTCCTGCTGGAATAGCGATGGGGTTATCGTTGGCACAAAGATTTTTAACATTTATAACCGTATGAAAACAGTAAAACAAATGTCTTCATTTGACCTCCTTCCAACACTTTGATGTTAGACTATAACTAGCTGTCCCCTCACCTTGTTCCCCTTTATATTCAACTAACTAGCTGTCCCCTCACCTAGTTCCCTTCTATATATTTGGCTAATTTGAATTGGGAAACACTGGGTAGATAGGCCTGAGTGTCATAAGTTCTATTATCTATCTATTTATCTATCCAATATTCTGGGTTAATTAAGAAAAAAAATTAAAGGCTGAAAATTTGCTTAATACGCAGTCTGTGCTAGGAGCTACTCTTTACATTTCCTTACCATAAGTATCACAGTAAAATAGAACTATATGAATAATATTTCATTTTGTATTTTTATAAATCTCAGCTGTGTGTGTGACTCACCTGAATGAACATTTTCCCATCAGATCAGATGTCCTGTCAAAATCTGTGACCCATCAGAATGTGTGACTGTAGAGGGCGCTGTTGTATCAAACATAGACTGTAGGCCGAGGCTATGTAAGATTTCAACCCAGTCTCTCAGTAACATAGGTATTTACGTTGCCTAATAGGTTTTTACGGCCTGGCAGTTACGACCCTGAAATTGTGATGAATTGTGATTTTTTTCATACATTTTAAATTGTTGTGCTGTGGACCAATTACTTATTATTAGCCGACACATATCATATTCAACACTTTAACCCTGGCCATATTACACCACACAACTTGAACACTGTCATCTCTGATTGATTCCTGTTTATCTAGTTTTAATTTTCATCTTTTTATAATATTCCTCATATCAACAACTTGCACATATGTAAATACTTGCAGTAACTTTAACACTTCACCTTTCTCGTAAATAGGCTAAAGTGTATTCTGTTAAAACTTTTATTGTATTTTAATTTTATTATATTGTAAAATGTTCTATTCTAAACACACTGTAAAACGGAGACTGCCACATCAAACATTTAACTGCGCTACTGTATGAGCATGTGACAAATAAAGCTTCTGAATATTTGAATCACTGAGAGAGAGAGAGAGAGAGAGAGAGAGAGAGAGAGAGAGAGAGAGAGAGAGAGAGAGAGAGAGAGAGAGAGAGAGAGAGAGAGAGAGAGAGAGAGAGACACACACACACAGATCCTCCAACACTATCATAAACAACTGCTAACCTTATACTAGTTGCTAGCTAGAAGCGGAGTTTGAGACTCGTCTGACACTGCATCATAACTCACTGAGTTTATAACCGATTTCCAAGCGGTTTGGTTTGTTAAAAATGGCAGAGATGTATTTATTATACTGGATACTTAGTTAAATTAGAAACGTAAGCTTTCGTACCTAAATGTTTTATTGTATTGTATTTATGCGGAATCTACGTAGGCCTATATGGTCTGACCCCCGCAGAGCTAGCTTATTTCCGGTAAATCAACAATCGGTGACGGGGGCACGGCGGTTTTTCTTAACGAGCTCCTTGTGTCTCTGCGCACACGGCAATGTAGTCACCCCATTGACTAAGGGTGGCCCCCTAATCAAGCTAACTAGCTATGTCAACATTGAAAGCTTTAGCTTAAAAATCAATGACGTTAAAACACGTTGATATCTTTAGCTAGGCTACACTCGCGTTAGCCAGTCCTTCCGTTAAAACGCAAAACTCACGGTTCAGTCGTTTGTCCCTTGGTGTTATCTGTAGCCTCTTCATCTACAGTTTTTCCTCCAAAGACACTGAAGAAAAATTAAGATCCAAAAAAGAGAAAATGATCCGCCTCGTTTCTGGTTATAATGTCCCATCGTCACTCAAACCGTTAACGTAACTTTGGCGCCTCAGTGTTACGTCTCATCTGAACGTCTGCTGTCATTGGTCAAAGTCAGAGCTGTTGGGTGTAACGGCCAAATGGCTCCGGTTAAAGCACACGACCTGTCAATCATCTCACACTGTTGTTGTTTGTTTACGCTATGAAGATGAAGGACAGTCTTGAGGTGCTGTTAAAAAATACCACTTTCTGGGCGCTCCGGTGGCATAGTCTTCCAACAAAACTCATTTCAACATTCTCACATGTACAATCCATAAAACCATGACGAAAAGGAGGCAGGGTGAAGAATATCTTATATTTCCTGCCCCCTCAAAACAAACAAACAAATAAAAACACTCTCATGTCAATGCATGACGATAATAAATGAAACAAAATAGAAACCAAAACATCAATCTGAAACTGATTCCAAAACAAAGCAAACCATGATCACAACCATCAATATAGAAATCATAAATTTTTATTTCTATATTATATATAATATATTTAATAATATATAATATTTTTATTTCTATAAGTGCTCATACAAATTCATTGTTTTCTCTTTAAATCGTTTTTTAAACTGAAATATATTTGTACATTGCTGTAGTTCACGTTGCAGAGAATTCCATACTTTCGCTCCTACCACTGAAGTACACATTTGCTTTGCTGTTGTCCTTGCAACTTGATGCTTAAAGTGTCCTTTTCTTCTTCCTTCATTTTCTATAAGGATAAACAGATTTTGAAGATTTGCTGGCAGTACTTTATTTTTTGCTTTAAACATAACAATAAGTGTCTGTAATTCGACCAATTCTTACTTACACTGAAATGTGACGAAGAAAGAGTTTCCCCCCATATTTAAAGTCACAGTGCTATGAACTTTGGGTAATTTCCTTTAGCCAAAGTCTGCAGGGTTGGTTGCTGACTTTCGGAAAGGGTACATGAAGGGCACATAGAGAGAGGGTTAGGACACACACGCACACACGTTATGAGAGCAATACACACAAAACAAACAATTCAAGGCACACAGATGTTCTATAACATAGGTTATCTTATCTTAGTGAAACAGTGTGTGTGTGTGTGTGTGTGTGTGAGTGAAAAGTAATGTACGTACACACACAGCCCACCTCCCTTCTTCTTGCCGGAATCAGCTGTTCAGTCAGCGCGTTGTAGTGGGTTGAACTCAGAGTTTGTCAGCCCTGCTTCCTGAAATAGGCCCCAGATTATACAATAGTAGAAAACACCTAAAAATCTGATCGTAAGCAATAATCAAACAGAGAAAACAGACCATAGACACAATCAAGTCAATTAAAAATAATCTTGCAAGTGTTGCTTCTTAACATACTATAATTGTATAACAACTTTGCCAATTTGCCTGTGGTAATGTTCTAAAGTTAAAGGGACAGATAAAAGTGTAGCATATACTAAGAATATAATTTCTTGTTATAGTTGTATAATCTTCATCATCAGCTTTTATAATTAGACTCAAAGCCCATTTAAAAGACAAACAATACAAAAAATAGGCAACACACACACAAATAAGAATAAAAACTTTCCGAACAATTATAAAAGGCACTTATACCAATGTCTCCAAACGTATGACTGAAAGCGTACTGCACTATAACTTGGGTTCGACAGCAGCATTATAATTTATATCAATAGTTATTTTGTAATAAGGAAGCAGGGTGAGCTGATGTGACTTTGTGTGGCTTTTGAGACCGGTATGTGTTTGTTGATTTTTATATAATGTTTACCTCTGTGCAGCATGTGATTTGATATTGGTTGGATATGTATACAGAATATTTCATTTGTTTTCCTTGGTTTGAGGTGGAGTTGTTTTTGAGACCCACTCACCATAAAATTCTTAAAATTAACTATTGTAAACTTTGATGAGAATAAATTATGCCTTATAGATGTAATAGTTCAACCCGGTATCACGCCGAGGCGTGAGATACACACGCATGGACCGGCGTGTGTATTCACACGCCTTGCCTGACCAGGGCGTGTGAGTTACACGCGCACCTCCCGCTGTCTAAATGAATGGAGGAATAGCACCAACAGGCATTTCAATACTATCCAGCTGCAGCCCCGCAGACAAACACCCTGGCGTGGGTGGTTAGGGTTAGGGCAAGGGGACAGGTGGTTAGGTTTAGGGTAAGGGGACAGGGAGAGGTTACAATATAATAATAATAATAATAATAATAATAATAATACAACACCGCGGCGGCCATCTTAACTACGGAACACCGCGGCGGCCAAACCGCGACTACGGGAGGTGCGCGTGTAACTCACACGCCCTGGTCAGGCAAGGCGTGTGAATACACACGCCGGTCCATGCGTGTCTATCTCACGCCTCGGCGTGAGATCGGGTTGAATAGTTTGGGCTGAATCTGATTTCTTCCAAAAAAGGGTATCTTTCAAGATGCTGTATTTGATCAAATGTATTTAGATAGACTGAATATTTTTCTACCATACTAAATAGCAGGGAAGAATGGGTATTGTGATAACGGATTCTGAATCATAAGGGCCTTTGGAGTGTCACTGAATCAGCAGCTGGTCTGAGAGAGTTTGATTAAACACGTCTGTTCCACTTTATTCTGGTCCAAAGTTCAAGAATGGGGCGACTGTGGCTCAGGTGGTAGAGCGGGTCGGCCAATGATCGAAGGGTTGGCAGTTTGATTCCCGCCCTGCCACTTGTGTCATGGTTGTTGTGTCACCCACCTTGCCTTGGGTGGTAGGATGGCTTAGAGGTGAGGGGGCCGACCAGGGGCCATGAGGTCGCTGTTTCGATCCCCGGCACCGGACAGGAGGGTGATAGTAGTAAAACTAGTGGTGGCTGCTATTACATCTACAGTGCCCACCATCTCTACCAGTGGAAGTCAGCCATTTATACATTTTTCAAGCTTATTTCAGACATGTATTACTATGCCAAATCTAAAAATCCTACATTTAGTGTACAATTAAACAGATATTAATTTATTAAGTAAGTATTCATATATTTGCTATATAAACGTTTTTCTCTCTTTCTGCTGGCCCCCTCTGAAACAATACAAGGCTGACTTCTGCTACAGTGACGTCTCCTGCAAACTCCTTAAATTGACTGCACTGAGATCCATCTATCTCCAAAGGTAACAGACTAACTATGCATTAGAAACCTCATACAAACATAACTCTCCCGTTAAGCACATTTCTACTTTAGGGATGTCGACAGATCTCTGACAAAATCCTATTGGATGATTTAATCCTCTCAGAGCTGAAACTGCTTGTTATCAGCATCACTATTCCATCGTGATTCAGTCATCTTCACTGCAATAAAGTTCACTAGTTCAACTTCTGCAAAAAAATGTACCGTCATGTTGTTCAAAACATTTCCAGTTTAAAACCCAAATTATTTCTGTGAAATCATGTGACCAGAGAGTGTCCGCCCTCGTCTCCAATGATATAAAAGCTAATCCCGAATCTTTCTAACCACACAGCGTCCGGGACCATGAATAAGCCAACAACAAAGGTAAGAACTCTTTGAAACTGGAATGAAGAAGTACTTTAAACATGTCAAGACTAGTAAAATGTATTTAACAGAATTAATAACTAAACAACTATTCTTTAGATGTTTCCCTCATCTAGTTTAAAATCCAGCTTTGTGTAAGGTGAGAAGCCCTGAGATTTAAAACTGTCCTTAATAAAACAGTCCCATCTGGACTTTTCACAAGGACTGAATTACAAGGAATGTCACATTTTGGTTAAAAACAAATCTGGATTTTCTATTGTCTGGGACTGGGTTCAATTATAGCAGCAATGGTCCGTTCACAAGAAATTCACTTGTTAAGTACACAAAAGAAAATTCTAAAAAGTCAGTGAACTACTTGAATCACTATGCAAATATGAATGTAGTTGAACTACCTTAAAGCTACTGCAGAATGGAGTTAAACTTCTAGTTTCATTATGATAAAATGGAACTAATAATTGAAGTCTGTGTTTCAGGGTGTTATGTGGAGGCTGATAGTGTGTGTCAGTCTGCTCTGCTGCAGCTCTGAGGCCCAAGTGACCTGCAAGAATGAAAACGGTGCTCCAGTGGACTGGTGAGTTTCTTTCATATCATTTAAATACATGTTTCCTTCAAAGTAAAGTTGGTATCTGTGCCTGCTTTCAGACAGAATGCTTTAAAGAGGCATATTTAACTGCATTGAAAGAGACAATGAAAAATGAAGACTAAATACAGATTGCTGTACTATTGCTCTGCTATACAGGGTTCAACGTTACATTTTTTCCCAACTGGCCCGGTTGGCCAGTAGCATTTCACTAGCCCTTTGTATATTTTCACTGGCCTTTTTTTTCTGAATTATGGTGATTATTATATGTTCAGCATTGAATTTCACTTTAGATTTGAGTTAATAAGATGATATGTTGATATACAAATTATATACAGTTAACAACGTTATATTTTATAAAAACATAAACTGTGACCAGTCGTCAGTGACCCTGGCGGGCCAGTGACTGGCCAATCAACTTGCCCTGACGTTTCTCTCCTCTGCTCGTTATCAGGTTCATCATGTACAAGGTGCCCAGACAAAGTAACAGGTTCACTGGTTTGGAATATTATTATATTGATTCAACTGGAGCGCGGCGAGAACCTAGCAGCAGTCACCACATCAACAACCCCTGGGGCGGTCTGGCAGGCACACTGGAACCCATGTTTAAACCGATCAAACAAATGGTGAGAGTAGTTTTTTAAACTTTTCACAAGAGGAAACCTACGACTAAAATGCCTTTGTCAGTTATCCAATGTAGATGACTGCATGTGGAAAAGGTCCATGTTGGTTCTTTGTTTTGTTTTGTGTCTAGTTCTGTGTACGTGTTCTATAAAAAGTAAAATTCCATGTCATGGGTCCCTCACCCAGGCACAACAGCTGGCGTGGTAAAAACACTACCACTTCTGTCCAAAGGGGGCGCTAGAATTAACAAAAGCTGAATGTTCCTCGTAGGACCTTTAAACTTTACAAGAGAGGAAACCATGACTCAAACATTCTCAGTGATTCTGCAAACTGAGAGAATAATGCTTCTGACTCTTTCTTCTCTTTCTTCTGCTTCATTTATAGTCAGACGACTTTGCATTCATCAGCTACAGCGATCAACCTCCAGGAGCTCAGGCCAACAGCGACTGGTTTGGCCACAGTAAAGGTGAGGAGAGAAACGGCTCTTTGAACCTGCGTTATGTTTTCAGTCAAACACAGAGTCTAGTCAGTCTGAATTGCATGAGCAGGTGGCCAGCACCAGACTTTTGAGTACACTAAAAAAATGTATTGTTTCCATGTACTTCAATTTGACAGAGAACATATTATCATTCATAAATTATTTTGTCCATAAAAAAAACACTTTTGTCTGTCTGTCTGTCTGTCTGTCTTTCCGTCCGTCCGTCCGTCTGTCTGTCTGTGTCCTCAGGAGTCGTGATGATGGACAGGACCAGCAGTAACAGCACTGGAGTCTGGCTCGTACACAGCACACCACAGTTCCCTTTCAGAAGAGAAGCAAATAACTTCTGGCCACAAAGTGGAAATGTTCACGCTCAGACGTTTCTCTGTGTAACATTCAAATACGACCAGTTCCCAGCAATAGGTAATAATCTCATATAAATCTTCATATAAAATCTTTGTGGCTGATTTGAATATTATTTTAATATAATGTTTTGTTTTTTAATATTTCAAGGTGCCCATCTGCAGTACATCAGAGCGTACCCGTTTGACTACGACGTCCCGGTTGGCTTTCATCAGGACCTTCCAGATATGATGAACATTATCAACTGGATCCAAAATCCCCCTCCGATTACAGACCCAAGTCCATTTCGGGCTTTTTGGTCAAATGGCGGAGGTGTCTTTACTGGTGGACTGTTCACTAGCGTTACTAAAATACAGTCACCATACAGGGAAGGTGAGAAATCTCCATAGTGAAATTCCATCATGAATCTTCTGTAAAAGTGAAACAAGTACTGCCTCTGTGGAAATCTAATTTTGATTTTGGATGGAGAATTGTCCGGTCCTTTACCAGTCAAAGAAACGTGCAGTGTCATTTTATTAAGATTGATTGATTGTTTTTCACCAATAAAAGAAGTGTCCTATCTGTGATGGAATAACGAGATTCCTGAACTAAATGTAATGTGTCTCCAGGATGTTTTAAACACATTTTAGAAATACTTTGAAGATAACATTATGATAATATTGTTAATTATTTAATTAATGATAATCGTAACATGAAGTTTTATTGTTGTTTCATATCTTGTGTCAGTATGAAGCTGTTAAAACGGTTTAAAGGTTTTCTCTAACTTGCCTCTTGTTGTTGTTCTTGCAGTTGGAGATCTCTACGTCACTATTGCAAATGGATTTCAGAGTGATGTGATGGTCCAGTCGTGGCCAACTCAGGGTGACGGGTCCTACTGTCCAGCAAACGGATTTAAAGTCTTCAATATCGAATCAGTCAAAACTAACTGGGGAAACTGGTTACGTGGAAATGATCATTCAAAGTGGTGCATAACTACAGATCAAAACAAGCCGTGGACCTGTATCGGTGATGTGAACAGAGCAGAGAGCCAATACGAACGGAGCGGAGGGGCGCTGTGCATTTTGGATGAACAGGTTAGGACCATGTTTTACGGGCTGATTGAAACCTATGAGCCCTGTCCATAGTCAAGGCATGGGCTGATCAATCCTCACCGTCCACATTGTTTTAAATCCTTGTCTTACTGTGTTTGTTTTTGCTTTGGTTTATAATTTCAAATCAACACATTTCTGAATCTATGGTGAAGGGAAAAAGCTCTATAATGTATTCAAGCTTCAGTTAGTTTGGGTCAGCCAAGGAAAAACCTATTAGTGACAATGTTTAATTATGCTATGTACTGTTGAAGGTCTTTCATACTTGTATAAATCAAAGTCCAAATTGTACATTAAGGTGTTCATTAGATTAAATGTTATCTGATTGTGTCTGTATACTTCTCCTATACATCCATTTTTAAAAGCCATTATCTCAACATTAGTTTTATTCAATACTCCAAAAATCTCAACTTCTAAAGCACTTACATCAACTAAACTTTCCATGATCATTCAGCACTATTCTGAAGGTTATTACAGAAGGATTTGTTCATATATTGTTCATTGTCTGATTTATGAGACATTTTCTTCTTAAAAACATGATGAAAATGTATTTCTAAGACCTGTACATTGTTTATTTTGATTTATAAAATGAAAAAAGGCTGTATCCAAAATCTGTTCTGTAAAAACTTTTGACACTAATATGTTGTACAGTGTTGTCTTGTTCTCTCCCTCTCCCCTTTCCCCCCAGGAGGTCATTCACCTCCTACCAGGCCATTGCTTAAATAAGACATTGTTTCTTAGCAATTTTTGCCTGTTTAAATAAAGGTTGATGATGATGATGATGATGTTGTAAAAATTAAATAAAGAATTTAACTCTGGCTTTATCCAACATCTAGATGTTTTTTTTAAATAGTTGCTAATTAACACAACGTTGCTTAGATATTGCCAATTTTGCATATTTATTCAAAAATATCTCAAAATTTTTAATATAAAAATGGTTTTATTGTCACATCATAAGCTAACATTAGGGATACCCTAATCAGTCATATGTTGACTATTTGATGTTGGGTTCGTCCTAAATGATTATTAACCTTTAAATGATCCAGAGTAAAGGGAAACAGGCTCTGCTTTTGTTTGATTTGAGAGAAACTTTGTAAAAGCATTTACTGTAAATAAACAGGGAGCGATAAGACCTGAACCTCATTGTTGACGCAGAGCAAACAATATTCTTAAAATGTGGGTAAAAATAAAGCGGAACAGACGTTTATCACTAAAACCAACATCTTTCTCTTTCTTTTTACAATTCTACACACTACAGCTTTCCATACAAAGTTTGTAGTTTACATTTGTGACATACAACTTACTTATCTTATTATAACAACTGTCCTTGAACTTGCCTCTTGCTTATATATCCGTCTCATCGCTGGTTGTTTTTCACTGCGAGGCTCAGTTCATGTGATGTAACTTCTGCTGCAGTGAATTGTGGGTCAGAACCTCCATAAAGCTGCTGGTTTCAACACTCAAAATCACCACTGGATGTAATAGGACATCTGGGTATTTTTCAAAATGTTGTATATGATCACATGTACTTAGATTGACTGAATATTTTTCTACCATACTAAATAGCAGGGAAGAATTAGTATTGGAACGCAGCAATGATTTTCAAACATAAACCACTAGAGGTCTCTCTCTCACATTAAACCAAAGACACTGACTGGACAAAGGCCAGCGACTGTGTCACTGAGTGACTGCTATTTTAGTTATTATTCTATTGTAAATCTGCACATTTTTGAAGTAGTGTGCATCCCAAACGTTATATGTGGTCTTTACAGATGGGCACTTTGACTTAAATTCACTCTGTACATTCACCTGCACACACCTGTTAGTATGGTAGAAAAAGATTTAAGATGTACCAATACATGTGGTGTGATGCAGCATGCTCAAAACCTGCCCTACTAGTTAGGATTTTAAGTGTGGAAATCAGCATTGTTTTTTGGGTGGTTCTGACCCACAATCCAATGTGTACTGAAAGTGACGTCACATCTATTGAGCCTCCGAGTGAAAACAACCAGCGATGAGACGGATATAAAAGCAAGAGGCAAGATCAAGGAGCCATGTTATGATGAAAGTTATACATTTAAGTATGTCCCAATTTGAGCCTACTGCATGTAAACTACGTACATTTTATGATCAGCTGTATGTAGAATAGAAAAAAGAAAGTATGCGATTTGGATCTCAGGGAGAGTTTCACTGCAGTAACCTGATCTGCCCCCCCACCCCCTCCTCACATGTTGTTTATCAGCTTCTCTCCTCATAAACAGATCCTCTGCTTTGTTTGCTCAACGTGTCAACCCCATGTTGGTACCTGCCTGCATTCCTGTTCCTGCCAGCAAGCCTCTCTTCTGCATCCCATGCTTTGGCTCAAGTGTATCAATCTGTAAAGACCTTTTGAAAATAGCTGGTGGAAAATTAATTCCACCAGCCTGGCCGTGTGGTTATTAAATAACCCGAATCTGAATCTCACTCTTTTTGTTTTATTACAAACCAATGGATGTCCAAAACAGAGGTGCAGCCCAGTTTTTTATTATTATTTTTTATAAATATTAGTTTTTAGCATTTTTTATTTTATTTGAGAGATTTGGAGAGACAGAGTTGAAATGGGGTAAAGAAGGGAATACATCTATCTAAGCTGGAGCCGTCGGCAGAAATTTCGTTGTGTGCAAAACACACAATGACAAAGAATTCTTCTTCATCTTGACATTCAGAGAACTGACCCGAGTTGGATTCTAACCTGGGTCTGCTGTGAGGCCTGAGCCTCTACGGAGACGCTCTAACCACTACACCATGAGCCCATGGTTAGTTCTTTAGAGGGCTTGCAGGACTCTAATATGAAACCAAACCTAAGCTGATCAAATCTACACAGTGGATGAAAAAATTAACCTAGGTTCTGACCTTGGTGTGGAGTTTTAGGTGTGAAATCTCAATACCAAATAATTTGATAGATGATTGTTTAAATTTATTTCAGACATCAAATAAAAATCAAACATATCAAAAATACAAAACAAAATGAAAAACACGAAAATACAAAAAACTAAAACGATCCAATTTTTATTATTACTAAAAAGAAAGAAGAAAACTAAATATATTCAATTTTAAGTGAAAGGGTGATCTTGTTTAAAGGATTTTATCGTCACGTGATTTCCGAGAAATGGTGTGACTTCAAACCACCAGTTTGTGAAGGGAGGGAGGAGATTCTAATCAATAGCATATAGCATTTTTGCCCTTAGTGTAAATACAGGAACTCTAATGCAGGTATGTTTATACCAATCATCACTTTGCATGGATTTATATGTTCTTATATAACCACATTTATGTATTAATATACAATTCAGCACTGAGAGCCTCACCTGTGTTTGTCTCTGAAACTGTTTCTGTGAAATCATGTGACCGGAGCGTCCACCCTCCTCTCCACTGATATAAAAACTCCTGCAGCATCTCTCTGTCTCAGTGCCCCGGATCATCGTGAAGCCAACAACAAAGGTAAGAACTCTTTGAAACTGAAATGAAGAAATACTTTAAAATGTCAACAACAGGAAATAATATTTGATTGTATCTTAAGCCTTTGGAAACCTGATATAAAATAGTAAAACTCAATATGATAAAGTTGTCTCAATAAGCTTTTACAATAATCTGATTGAAAATGTTTTATACAACTTAGTTTAAAAAGGGGTTTGAACATTTACAAAAATGTCTTAAAGGTTACACGAGGATATGTTTTTGTGTAAATGGTTAACCGTGCCCTGTCCAACCCCCCAGCCCGACGGCGACTCCCAGTGTGTGTGTGTGGTGTCAGTGGCGTGCAGTGCAGGCCAATACACACACACTGAGCGGGGCAGACAAATTCTGCAGACTAGTTTTTATCATCCCCAGTAGTTTGTTATTTGTGATGTGAAATGAATGAATGCATGTCTCCTAAGCATATTAAAATGTTTTTCGAAACTTATAAAAATAAAGAACAAGATTTTCGTTTATTGATTTTTTGTAAACGGTTAGGATTTAATAACCGGTTACACGTGTACACGTGCTCACCCCTAGTCCAGACTGATTGACAGTACTGTGGGTGCGGCCGTATCAAACTATGTCTATTCAACAATCGTTGTTTTTATAGAATGTTCAGGCAGAGAACTGCCGTGATTGGTTCATTGTTTAATAAGAACCAGAGCATAGCCCGCCTCATAACTCTTTAACTATCCAAATTACATAGTTAGAAGGATTTTGTGGATTTGGGTTTACGGAGGCTTTAACATAATGAATAACCTAACACACAAACTTACAATAATTTGATTTTTTGATCCGATATCTGATTATGGGAAAATAATTTACATGAGTTAAGTTAAAGTTCTATTAGGTAGAAATTACCACAATGATTATTTGTGGGTTGTAACATGAAGGTTGATTTTAAAATCAGTGTAGGCGGTGTCCTTTAACACTTTAATCACTTCAGTTATGATATAGAATCTTATAATAATAATGTTACAGCTGACAGGAGCTCACTGACTTGTTTTTCCTTCATCCAGAGAACTAATAAGGAGCCCATCCTCCAGCTCCTGTGAAGCTCTTACCATGGCCTGCTCGTGAGTATTTCATGGTTTTATTGTTGAAATGCATTAAGGTGACAACGCTGTGATGTGACAAAAAGTCACATGTAGTCAAATCTAAAAAACTAGACTTTTGTATGTTTCTTCACGACTGAACCGAATGTTGACAGTTTCCAAAGTGCCAAAGTGAAACATGCAGAGATTATAAATGCACGTACATTTATACAACTTTTGGAAAAATCTCTCAGTAAATTGACCTTAACAACACCATTGATAGTATTACATATTTATATACTGTAAATTAATTATAAAAAAGGTTGACTATGCAACATTTCCAGAAAACAAAGTCACACAAAAGTAATCTGACTCAATGATCACTTCTGCCTCACTGAAATGTGTGGTGGTGTGTTTGTCTAGACAGTCTGAATGTTGTCAGCTTCACTTCTGCCTCACTGGAATGTGTGGTGGTGTGTTTATCTGCACAGCCCCCCCCCCCCCCCCCCGTATCTTGCTTTGTTTTGGTTTCCTTTGCTCCGTCGGGACATGTCTCGGCGTCGATCAATTGAGCACGTAGAGAGTGTTGAACATACAGCAGAGCACAGAGCAGCAACCCCTCCCCTATCCACTTCTGCTTTTGGTTAGCTCAGTTGCTAAAACTGATAGTTAGGCTATTTCTGAGTGTGTCCACCCACCACGAATCTGTTAGGTGTGTGCCATGAAATCGGTCGTCGTAGATGTCGTCGGGCTTCTTTTGGCGGCGGGCAGTCTTTCAGTCAGAGCAATTTGATTTGTGGAGGGCTAGCGAATCAGTGAAGCCCGGAAGTGAGGTGGGTAGCACAAACAGCTAACAACAGTTAGCCATCGTTTTAATGTGTTTGTTTGTTTCGTTCAGCGAGTACTCACATGCATCAACCCTTGTTGACTGCTCGACACCATGCTCGACACTCTCTGCTAAAAATGGTGCTCTTTATGGTCCATAAATATAAATCGTATTTCTATCTATGTTTATGGTCTAGAGAGGCGTCCCATCATTTCCGGCTTCCATATTTTTTCGGGCCACAATACAGATTAGCGCCGCCTGCTGTTATGGAGACATTACGTCCCAAGCGCAGAGCGTACGGAAAGTCAGCAGTCGGTTTGGTGTGTTCTTTGCACTTTTTCGGCCGCGACGGGAAGACTGGAGCTCCCTGACTCGGCAGTCTCCATTTTCGGGTAGTCGGACTGGTGTGTCCTAGCCTTTACATGTGCCCGAACCTGTCTTTTCATCCATTTAAAATGTTTCAGATTTTACTTTTTTAAAATGTGTCTTTCCTTTAGATTAACTAGTGCAGTGCCCGTAGGAAGCAGGTATTAGCTTATGCAGTCTTAAATGTAACCTGTCTATGAAAGTGGGACACAGAAAAAGTCACAGTCATTGAAATGGCTGTCGCATCGCTTGTCAATGTCTATCTTAAATATTTTTTTGCGCCATACAGTCATGCCCGAAATGATTCATACCCCTGGCAAATTTTGACTTAAATTTACTTTTATTCAACCAGCAAGTTTTTTCTTAATTGGAAATGACACAGGCTTGTCCCAGAAAATAATAATACGATGTACAAGAGGCATCATTGTGGAAAAAAAGTGGCATGTCCAAAATTATTCATACCCATCTCAATAATCAATAGAAAAAACTTCAAATTCAAGGACGCACACCTTCGTGCTGTGCACAAGCCACCTCCGGAAGCTCAGGCCGATCTGACTAACAGTCAGAGAGATATGCGAGTCACAGACAGACACACAGACAGACAGACATTTCTTGCTTTATAGATAGATTAATAATTCGATTTTTTATATTTAATTTGCAGTGGCTTTAACAATGAATAGAAAATAACATGTTGTACAAGGAGGAAATGTTAAATGTAAATTATCTGCTTTTTCTTTAGGAAATTTGATCACATCACCTGCAAAGATCTGATCCATTCAGGATCTCCTGCTCTCTACCGGCTGAAACCAGAGGAAAAGAACACTGAAACTTTAAAAAGAATGACTCTTGGTAAAAAAGTTCCAAACGTAATAAATAAAACCATCTTGCTTGTGGGTGAAACGGGAACAGGAAAATCTACTCTGATCAACGCTCTGGTGAACTACGCCATGGGAGTGGAGTGGGAGGATGATGTCTGGTTTCAGATTGTAGAAGAAAAGGAAAAGGAGGAGAAGATAAAGGAAGAGAAAGAGGACAAAGAGGAAAATAATGAGGTGAAAGAGGAGAAGAAAGAAGATGAAAATAAAAGTCAGTCAGAAAGTCAGACATCAGATGTGATCATGTACGAGATCTTTGGTTTTGAAGGTTACTCTCTGCCCTACTCTCTGACCATCATCGATACTCCTGGATTCGGAGACACCAGAGGGACCGAACAAGATGCCAGAATCAGTGAAGGATTACTGGACTTGTTCAACTCAGATGACGGAGTTCAGGAGATTAATGTGGTGGGTCTGGTGATGAAGGCAAGTGAGAATAGACTGGATGACCGACTGAGGTACATCTTTGATTCAGTGCTGTCTCTGTTTGCAAACAACATTGATAAGAACATTGTTGCCCTGATCACACACTCCGACGGTGTCACACCTGAAAATGCTCTAAAAGCTCTAAAAACTGCAGAAATTAAATGTGCCAAAGATGAAGAAGATGAGCCTCTTCATTTCCTCTTCAACAACCACCAGAGCAAACAGAAAACAAAGAAAAATAAGGTTGGTTTAAAACATGCATGGGACTTCACAAAGGAACAGATGGGTGAATTCACTGAGTTCCTGAAAGAAACTGAACCTCAGAAGCTGATGAAAACCATTAAAGTGTTGAAGGGGCGAGTCAAGCTGACAGCCTGCATCCAAAACCTGCAAGAGAGAGTTAAGTTTATTGAACTAAAACAGAGAGAAATCCAACAGACTCAGGAAGGTCTGAAGAAACATGAAGAAGAGATGAAGAGGAATAACAACTTCAAGATAGAAGTCGATGAGGTCTACAAAGACCGAAGACTAATCGATGCATGGTGGGATACTCGAGCTGTCTGCTGCACAAAGTGTGAGGAGAACTGTCACTATCCTGGATGCACAATTGCCCTTACTCCCTCACTGTGTGAGGTCATGAAAGATGGTCGCTGTACTTCATGTACCGGCATGTGTCCTGTGTCAGATCATGTGAAAGACACCTGGAAGTATGTGACCAAGACAAAAAAAGTTTGGAAAACCGAACAAGAGCTGAAAGAGAAGTACGAAAAGGGTAAAGCAGACAAAACAAGCTTTTTGGAGGGTCTTCAGAAGAAAAAGGACGAACTTCAGACGGAAAAAGATCAGTGGCTGGAAAAGTCTTTTGAGCTTGTTCTCAGACTGGAGCAGAACGCCCTCAAAGTTAATTCATTGTCCACTCTCGTCCACCTGGACTTCCTGATTGAGAAGATGACGGATAAAGGAGACAAAGAGAAGGTCCAGAAACTGGAAGAGATGAAAAGTAAAATGGATAAAGGAACCGAATCCGGATTGTGGTACAAGTTTGGTAAAGCAAAGAAGTAGGTGGTTTATCATGGTGAACAGAGAAGATTAGAGTCAAGGGAGATCCAACTGTAATTATTATAATTTAACTATAAACATTTGCATTTGTTAAAACTGATTTCGATAAAAGTAGAGCGGATGAAGGAACCAGATCAGGAATGCGGTATGCTGTTGCTGGTAAACTGACAGCAGCTGGTAAAGCAGTAAAAGGAGTTGTGATGGGGAAGTAGGTGAACTACATAATCATGAGTAAACTGTTGTGTAGAAACAAATGTTTCCAAATCAAATGTCTGGTTAAGCAAAAAGGTGGACTACATCACTGAGAGCAGACAAAAGGAGCCAATGGAGATGTAGTTGAGAACTTTTAATCATGATTTGTTCACACTGATTTGATTTAGTTCCCTGAGGTGAATTAATGAATAAAGCTTCATAAATAGTTTTTACTATTTGGTATAATCTATAAGAATCTTTATATCAGCCTAATAACTTTAGTTTGATTCAATGTATGTTGTATTGTTTAGAAAGGAACATGTGAATTTCCTCTGTTGTGATTTAGAGGTTTTGCCTTTTTTTCTGTCGCAAGTTTTGGCTGATTGTAAGACTGTACACCCTATCCCTACCAGCCTCCACTTAACCAATTAAGATTGTTCCTAGAGGCCTTTATTCGGGCTTGAAAGGAAGAACACTAATAATAGAAGTAAGAGGTGCTTTATAGGTGGTGTTGAGTCTGTTTATCAATAAAAGGGTTTAACAAATCTGTTATAATCATGTTTTTATATTTTTAAAGATATTTTTGGGCATTTTTATGCTTTATTGATAGTGTAGAGACAGAGTTGAAATGGGGCAGAGAGGGGAGTGACATGCAGAGGCTGGAATCGAACCCGGGTCCGCTGATGGCCGAGGCCCATGGGGGGGACGCCCTACCAACTGAGCTAAGGGCGCCCCCTGTTATAATCATGTTTATATAAAATGGTTTTATATTTGTAAGACAATATTTTATGTTGATGGGAAACTAAATACATGTAAACTCATTGTAAAGGAGTTCTGCCTGGAGTGGGGTTGAATCCTCCTCCTGTGTGTGTTACAGCACAGGTGAGGTGTTGTAGGAAACGAGGTGTGGGACCATGTGAACCAAGATCATACAACACCTTGAGTGAAAACATTTACAGCCTGTGTTGTCTATAGTTAATGTGTGTTAATTCTAAGTGATATAACCACAAAGGGGAGACTGCTTTTCCCCAGTCATATCTGCATGTCTGTGTATCACTGATGATGGCTTCTGTTTATAATCAATAAAGATCTACTGAGAATCAGAATATTGTCTCATCTGGTATTTTATTAACTGCACTAGACACAATTATATTTCAGTTTCAACACATATTGAGTCTTCACTGGATTATCAGCAAGTTTTTTAGCCTAAAAATGTGTTTGCCTTTTTCACTAAAACATACAGTACTTAACAATTGTTTGAGTTGATAAAGAAACACAGACCAACATTAGAACTGATGTTTCATTTAAGTCTCTTGGATCTCAATTAAATGTTCTTAATAAATAACTAAAGATTAAAGATTTAAAATACCGATTTGATTCTGTTTTATCCTGTTTGGTTATTGTTGTAGGACACAACTATTTACATTTATACAGATTTACTCTTTGCGTCAGTAATTTAAGACTCAAAACAGAAAACTGACATAGAAACATCTTTATAAAAACAAATTGATAGACATAAAAGATATATTTTGGACAGAATTAGAATGAATATTTAGCATTATATGTGATTTTTTGCATCTGGTAGAAACAACAATACTTTTGGAAATAAGTGAAGGATGATTTTGTTGGAATTGTTTGAACATCTACGTCAAATATGACATAGCATGGTCAAGCAGCTTTTCAATATAAGAAATAATAAGCTAAGGAGTGTGATCACTGACAATGTAAAACCTGTTTGTTCTCTAAGTAAGAGAGAGTGTTTGCTGACCCCTGTAGTTGAGATATTAACACATTAAAACACTGGAGCACACAGCAGTGTTCCCACTGAGTTTCTCTGCTTCTCTGCTTATTTTCAATATGTTTTCATTGTTTGTTATGTTAGTAATGTTTTATTATTTTAAACTGTGTGAATTAATTAGTAATGATATCACATCAAGTTTTTATTTGAATGGAGAAGACAACCAGCATTGTGTCCTTTTGTCCAGCAGATGGCGGCAGTGTATCAGAAAAACAGAAAGGAGATGAGCAAGACCAGTGTGTTGATGCATTGCATTTAGAGGACTTGGGGCCTATCCGAAAAGTATTTTTTGCATAGGAAATTTCCTTTCCTATCGAGATGAACTGGAAGTACTCGGCGGATAGGTGATCCGAATTCTCAAAATGCTTAGGGAAGGCATAGGAAAGGAGCCTCGATTCATCCTTTAACCCTCCTTTAGCATAGGTTACTCCGGACCAACCTATGCGAAAGGAAAGGAGATAGTGGTATCCCATAATCCTTTACGGCGGCAAGATTTAAAGCAACCGAAAGCAACAGGCCACCGCCGGAGTTTACCGACTCTACACGAATACGAACGAGAGGTAAAACAGAAGAGAGGAGAAGAGAAGAGAAGAGAGGAAGATTTAACTCGGCTAAAACAAAATACCCCCCCCCCACACACACACACACAGGCTAAAGATAATAAAGAACTCATAAAAGACCAACATCATAATAGTTATTTTCGTAGCACATAATTTACACCATAAGAAAATAAAATACCAACTTCACATTTAATGAAGTTACTGGGGGCAGGTCATTTCAACATCAACATAAGTGTAGCCTCTTTTTATTCCACGTGTGAATTGGGATATATGGGAGTGATTCTCACTCTGTTGGCGACAACCTGATTAAAATCAATATGAAAAGAACGCAGGGATCAAACGAGCGCTTGTTGTAGTCAATTTTCGGAGAATAGTGTAGTTTCACGTCAGCAATACTCGCCGTCGCGCAATGACGTCGGTTAGGAAAAGTGGAGTCGAATTCATTTGAAACAGCGCTGTCCTTTCCTATGTTCGATAGGAAGCACCTTTCATCTCTCCTTAACCCCGATGACGTTTAGGGGTGAAGGTATAGGAAAGGAGGCTTATAGGTTAGGAGATTGGACTTTTCGGATAGGCCCTTCATCTTTTTTGCCTTTGCAATATTGCCATTTTGAGTGAGCTGAATCATTTAATTTGACCACATAAAATGCTGAATCACTGATCATCTTAATTGAAAATCTGAAATATTCTTAAACTTTCTGCTCTTAAATTTAAATATGAATAACACAAGGTCATATAAATTATACAATAGTAGTAAACACTTAGAAATCTGATCGTGAGCAATAATCAAACTGAGAAAAACAAACCATTGACACAATCAAGTCAATTAAAAAGTAATCTGGCAAGTGTTGCTTCTTAACATACCATAAATGTGTAGTAACTTTGCCAATTCGCCTGTGAGAATGCTCCAAAGGTAAAGGGACAGATAAAAGTGTTCACTAAGCAAACTAAAAATATGTATATTGAATATATTGTTTTTTGTAATTTAAGTCATATTAAGTTATTTTGTGATAAAGTTTTGCTTGTTTTGAGGTAGAGTTGTGGTTTTTGGGGGACATAATTGGACACTCACTTCCATAGAATGTGTGATTTTAGCTTGGTTGTAAACTTTGAATAAATGAGGCCTTTTTATGTCAACCTTGCACATCACAGTATGTTCTACAATAGTGTCCTATTGTAGAACTCGCATTATGTAAAAACTTCCTTTGACCACATCAAATGCTGAATCGTTGATCTTAATAGAAAAATCTATTTTATTATCTATATTATTCTTGAGCATTCTGTTCTTAAATTGACAACTCTGTTAACAACACAAGGTCAAATAATGGCACAACATGACAAAATATTAATATTAAGTGGCCATTATTAAAGTGGACACCAGTCATCAGCTTACCTTAACTTTGGAGACTCAAGGCCCCAACTCGACAGTATCCAGCAGAGAAGGCCGTCCATTAGTGCCTGCAATGGCAAACAAAAGAACCCGGTTATCTTAGGGTGTATTCACACTGGGAATGTCCCCTAGTTCACTTGCTTAGGTTCAGACCAAATAGAATTTAGATAGATTTTGTTTGGTGTGGTCCACTTTCATATTGCCCCTTTTGCAAGTGAACCAGCATTACGAAGCAAAACCACACGTGATCTGAGGTCATTCATTCATTGGACAGACATTCTAGGGTGGATAGAAGCAGGAAGTACGAAGTGAAAACTGCGAAATTGTTAACAATCATGGAGATATTGCGATCGTGTTTATTTTGTGCCTATCGGCAAGTAACAACTGTGCTTCAGTAAAATCTGTAGGCTAGACTGCGAGTCATGTACGTTGTAGAGAGAGGAAGGGGGGGAGGGGGGTGGACTACTGCATAATATACAGTTTGATATATGGGGTTAAAACTAATAGATAAATAGGCTTACATCTAGCCTATAAATAAAGAAGAAACCCATCAAATTATTGTTGTTTTATATGGTTATAATATGTAGGCATATGTCAATGCCTACGTAGTATTATTTGTATTATTGTTCACAATGGAAGTTTAAGATAAGATAAGATAAGATAAGATAAGATATACTTTATTCATCCCAGCAGGGAAATTCACATGCTACAGCAGCCAGCATACACATACACAGAACACAACACAGCACATATAGGCCTATCCCCACCCAAACATGAGCATACATACATAGCCAAGATTAGAAAGTGGTATGGTTAGTCTCTGTGCATAAGTAGCTGTTACTCGTAGATAACAGTACACAAATAATAGCTCTGCCAGTGCATATGATATGATAAAAAACAAAAATTATGCTAAAAGAAAAAGCAATCAAGTGTGCAATTATACATGTGCAAAAAATGCAAAATATGCAGCGCAGGCTAAGGTTTAAAAGTTCAAATGTCCTCTGTCCTTACTGAAGGGGGAGTCATTATAAAGTGCAATTGCAGTAGGTAAAAAAGTGTTTTTGTTATCTGTTATTTTTGCAGCTTAGCTGCCGTAGCCTCCCACTAAAAACACTCCTCTGTTTACACACAAGACTGTGTAAGGGATGCATGTTATTGTCCATAATGTTCAACAGCTTCTGTACCATCCTTCTCCCCATCACCACCTCCAGGGGCTTTCAAGTTTAAAAGATGATCGCATACAACGTGCAGTTGTCAGCAAAAATAAATAAATAAATCGTTGGTGCCTTCACGTAGTCCTTGATTAAGAGGATGCTGGCTCTTGCTTAGGCTAAACAAGGCCTGCCAATTCAACAGCCAACCACCGAGACAGCTAACAAGTTGGGGTTGCACCAAAAAGCAGAGCAGCAACAGTACTACTCTCTTGGAGGACGAGTGTATCAAAGTAGACAGTGACACAGACCCTTTGGAATGGTGGAAATGGGGGCCTTTTTTGGAACACATTCAGAATCTCTAGTCAATCTAAATAAGCACTCTCATTCTTTCCCTGTTTTGTACATTGGGTCAATGTAATATCCTTTGTAGTTTATCTGAACTACAATATACGTTGTCATTTAATAAATAAACACCGGTAGAAAAGATACCTGGATGCTCTACTACATCCGGTCCGAATTTTTTGTGTGTGTTACATCACATGGACTGAGCCTCCCAGTGAAAACAACCAGCGATGAGACGGATATATAAGCAAGGGCCAGGTTCAAGGAGCAATGTTAGGATTAAATAAATAAGTAAAAGTATGTCCCAATCATAGCATACTGCATCTAAATTACATACTTTTTATAATCAGCTGTATGTTAGAATAGAAAAAATGCGATTTGGATCTCGAACTTGAAACTTGAGTTTCCCTGCAATCACCTGATCTGTCTCTCCCGCCCTCCTCATTACATGTCCTCTGCTTTGTTTGCTTAATGTGTCAAGCCCATTGTGTTACCTGCCTGCATTTCTGTTTCTGCCAGTAAGCCTCTCTTCTTCATTCCATGCTTTGGCATGGCGTGCCGGCTCAAATGTAACAACAGTTACACCCTTCTATAAATAGCCTATTCTACTGAAAGTGAATTCCATCAGCCTGGCCGTGTGGTTATTACATAATCTGAATCTCATTTATCACCCTCCATTTTTATTTGTATTTAACTTGATTCCTACATCAGGTTTTGAAGCTGCCAGTCTGATGCCCTTAATGATTTTTTTATACTAAAAAAACCTAAACCTAAAGCCTAAAACCTATTTAGAGAGAGAGAGAGAGAGAGAGAGAGAGAGAGAGAGAGAGAGAGAGAGAGAGAGAGAGAGAGAGACATGTGCGACAGCAGGATTTTCCACACTGGTTTTTCATCAGCCAATCAACTCCCGCTTGAATACCAAGACACACTTGGCCGCTTTGCCAAGCAAGCTGCCAACTGTGCCTCTCCCTGCCGCTCACTGCCTGCCACTCATTGTCCTAAAACATTGCCTTGCCAGCAATAAACAGCTCTAACTTGAACCACAATCTCACTTGTTCTGCTCCTTTTGACAAGTCATCACATATTTTATTAAGGAAGTTCGGCTTCACTTGGTATTGTGTGTAACACATTTTAACACATTTTATTATCCAATGCTGCCGAGTATGAATTTGGGTCCTTCAGGATAAAGTTATCTCTTATCTCATGCCATTTTCAGCTTGTGGCAAAATGCTGATCCTTGTGAGGAAGGAAGGTGCATGGACAGGTTTTTCACACTTTTGTATCGTCCTATTTAGGCAAGGCAAGTTTATTTATATAGCACAATTCAGACACAAGGCCACTCAAAGTGCTTTACAGGGGCAAGATTAGAATACATAAAACACATTATAAAACATTTAAAAGCGATTAAAAGAAGCAAATAAAATAAAAATTGCAAGTTAAAATGGAGACACATTATAAAACATTTAAAAGCTAATAAAAGAAGCAAATAAAATAAAAATTGCAGGTTAAAATGGAAACAAAAAAGTCTTCAGACTCGATTTAAAAGAACTGAGAGTTGCAGCAGACCTCAAGTTTTCTGGGAGTTTGTTCCAGATTTTTGGTGCATAATAACTAAAAGCTGCTTCTCCTTGTTTAGTCCTAACTCTAGGGACTGTAAGTACCTATTTACCTGCACTATAATAGTATAATAGCCCTGCAAAGATTAATAATCTCAGCGAATAGAAATGCAGACGTCAGACACAGCACATCTGCAAACCAACCAATGTCCGGTATAGGGGGACGTAGGTATGTCATGGAAAGTTCTTTAGTGCACTTTCACAACTGCAACCTAAGCAGATCAAATCTATACAGTGGATAAAAAAATTAACCTTTGTTCCGACTTTGGTGCAGAGTTTTGGGTGTGAAAACTCCCTTAGTCTAAACCAAATAATTAAGTTAAAGGGTGACCTTGTTTAAAGGTATCCACGTGATTTCGGAGAAATGGTGTGACGTCAAACCACTAGTTGAACAGGTTGTGAAGGGAGGGAGGAGATTCTATTTAACCGCATAAAGTATGCCTTCATTGATGCCCTGAGGGAAAATACAGGAACTCTAATACCAATCATCACTTTGCATGGATTTAATATGTTCTTATATAACCACATTTAAACATCCATTCATTCACAATACAACAATATTTAACAGTTATTAATTTATAATGCAGCGCAGAGAAACAGTCCACACATTTAACTGCAGTATGGTCTATACCAAATAATGTAAGTAAAAGATTGCCCTTGTTTAAAGGATTTTATCATCACATGATTTCACAGAAATGGTGTGACTTCAAACCACCAGTTAAACAGGATGTGAAGGGAGGGAGGAGATTCTATTCAATAGCATAAAATATGCCTTCATTGCCCTTAGGGAAAATACAGGTACTCTAAGGCAAGTATGTTTATACCAATCATCACTTTGCATGGATGTAATATGTTCTTATATAACCAAATTTTTAACATCCATTCATGCACAGTACAATTTTTAGCATTTTAAATAATTTACAATAAAGCGCAGATGAACAGTCCACACTGTAGAGAGCCTCACCTGTGTCTGTCTCTGAAACAGTTTCTGTGAAATCATGTGACCGGAGCGTCCACCCTCCTCTCCACTGATATAAAAACTCCTGCAGCATCTCTCTGTCTCAGTGCCCCGGATCATCGTGAAGCCAACAACAAAGGTAAGAACTCTTGAAACATAAATGAGGAAATACTTTAAAATGTCAACAACAGGAAATAATATTTGATTGTATCTAAAGCCTTTGGAAACCTGGTATAAAATAGTAAAACTCAATATGTTAAAGTTGTCTAAATAATTTTTGCAATAATCTAATTGAAAATGTATTATAAAACTTAGTTTAAAAAACTGCTTTTTTTACTGTCTAGACAAGGGGTGTGAACGTTTACAAAAATGTCTAAACAGAACGGTTACACAACAGAATTTTTTTCATGTGCACGGTTAACCGTGACATCATTGTCTTTGTCCGCACCCCCTACCCACCCAGCCCGACGGGGACTCCCCGTGTGTGGGAAATAGTTTGTTATTTGTGACGTGAAATTAATGAATCCGTGTCTCCAAAGCATTTTGAAATATTTTTCAAAACTTTATATAAAAATAATAATTTTGTTTATTGATTTTTCCTAAGCGGTTAGGATTTACTAACAGGTTACACATGTCCACGAGCACACCCCTAGTCCTGTTTGACAGGACTGTGGGTGCGGCCGTATCAAACTATCTGCATCGAACAATTGTTTTTTTTTATAGAACGTTCTGGCAGAGAACTGCTGTGATTGGTTCAACATGCTTATTGTTTAATAAGAACCAGAGCATGGCCCGCCTTATCAACCTCTTTAACTACTAGGGTTGTGTGGATTTGGGTTTACGGAGGCTTTAACATAATGAATAACTAAACACACAAACTTACATTAATTTGATTTGTTCATATCTGATTATTGGAAAATAAATTAAATTACATGAGTTGAAGTTAAAGGTCTATTAGGTAGAAATTACCACAGTGATTATTTGTGGTTTGTAACATGCAGGTTGATTTTAAAATCAGTGTAGGCGGTGTTTTTTCCCCCTTTAATCACTTCAGTTATGAATCATTATCTAATAACATTACAGTTGACAGGAGCTCACTGACTTGTTTTTCCTTCATCCAGAGAACTAACAAGGAGCCCATCCTCCAGCTCCTGTGAAGCCGTTACCATGGCCTGCTCGTGAGTATTTCATGGTTTTATTGTTGAAATGCATTAAGGTGACAACGCTGTGATGTAACAAAAAGTCACATTTAGTAAAAACTAAAAAACTAGACTTTTGTATGTTTCTTCACAAATCGAATGTTGACAGTTTCCAAAGTGCCAAAGTGAAACATGCAGAGATTATGAGTGCACAACTTTTGGAAACCTCTCTCAGTATAATAACAGCCTTAACAACACCATTGATATTATTACATGTGGATTTGCTGTAAATTAATCCTTGAAATGTTGACTATGCAACATTTTCATAAGCAAAGTCACACAAAAGTAATCCGACTCAATGATCACTTCTCCCTCACTGGAATGTGTGGTGGTGTGTTTCTTGTGTTTACAAAACAAAACGATAGTTACGTATGTAACTACGGTTCTATGAGTTTCGGATGACTGGATGTTCCATCGCGCGCATGCGCAGGTCGAGATCTTTATACCAACAAAGTCACCTGTGACACCTGGGTGACCCCGGGAATGTCTATATATTCCGGAGGTCACCAGAGGTTCTGTTCCAATTGGATCTTCTCGCGGTATCTGAGAAGTCTGAGTGACAGAGAACTCTGGCGGTCATCCGGAACTCATAGAACCGTAGTTACATACGTAACTATCGTTCTATTTCGTTCCTACTGACCGCCAGAGGCGGTGCTTTAGCACTGGATGACTTATACCAAGAAGGTCACGAAGAGTACTCACCAATTGGGACTTCGCCATGTGCCATGCACCACTGTGAAACCAACTTCCACCTGTTTGCATAGAGCCATGTAGTGGAGAGTGCCCTTGAAGTTAAAAAGGTATGGACCTCTGACTGGTCGCAATACGTCAACAGTGGGTCCTGGCTACCAGGAGCCCCACGCACAGCTGCAGGCGCCCGAGTTCGGGTGCCACATGTGTCCGCCTACCTGAGACAGAAGGTCCTGTCCCTCTGGAAGGCACCAAGGCTCTCCTTTGAGGAGTTTTAGTAACGCTGGGATCCATGGCCTTCCTGGCCAATGTGGAGCCACCAAACGTAGGCTGTAACTGCAATGCTGGACCCCGTCCAGTGTTGCCAGTAACAAAAGAATTGGAGGAAATGCATAAAGCAGGCTGACTGGCCAAGCATTAGCCAGAGCATCCTGTCTTAGGGGACTGGTCCTCTCCATCTAGGAGAACCCAGGGGGACAGTGGGTCGTCTCTTCGGAAGCAAAGAGATATGCCACTGCCCTGCCATACTTGTCCCAACCATGCCTACCACCTCCGGATGGAGTCTCCACTCTCCGGGGGGTGGCCTTTGTCTCTCGCTGTGTTCCAGACACCTGGAACATGGACAGCTTGGATAATGATAATTAGATAATGCTGAGGTCAGCATACTTATCAGTCGAAGAAAGAGGCTGTATTCCAGCAGCCTCCATTGCATGAAGTGCTGAGTAGCTGCTGAACGGTAGCTACGCACTTTGGAGAAAGGCAGGCTCGCATGGCCGCCGAGTCGAGCACCATCTGAGCTGTAATAGTGACAGGGATGCTGCCACACACTGTTTAATATACGCAGAGCCAGGGACGGCCCAAACGGAAGAACTCTGAACTGGTACACCTTGCCCAGAAATGCAAAGGGGAGGACCACCTGTGACATTGGGCAGTAGGGACTTGAAAGTAGCATCTTTCAGGGCTATGACACAACCCAGTCCGCCTGAGCGATAGACTGGAGGACACCTGCAACACGCAGCATGTGGAAAGGAAGAACCGTGAGGCACTGATTCCGCCCTCTTAGTCCAGAACGGGGCGAACCCGCCCCACTTCCTGGTACCTGAAATTCGGTTGAGTAGAACCTACTGAGCATCGAGTAGCACCCCCAAGGACTCTGGGCGAGGGCGGAGGCTGGACGCCGACCTCCTGGCGCCTGAAATGCAGACCGTAGCACAGTGTTACGGCGCTGTTCAGAATGTGCTGAGAAGCACTGGCCCCTTGATTGTCCACCTGAACGTGGTTGAAGCTATTGGCACGTGGTACCTCTGAGGTTCCCGGCCTGGAATCAGGCAGAGGTGCACGTCGCAGCGTGCAACTACTGTCTAGCCTGGTCAACCTGAACACTTCGCACCGGGCCTGAAGAGCAGCTGGCCGAACGTCTGGCCTGGGATCACTGGAAGAGAACGGAGGGTCTGTCAACACACCTCCGACTGGGACGACTGCGCCAGCCAACCCTGGCGGCGCGCCACGTCACAGTTGACATCAACCTGCCTAGCTCCCTAAGTCATAATGCAAAGTCTGCAGTGAAGCATCACTGAGGGTCCGTGCTGAGTGACCAGCACCTGACCCCTGTATGGTTTGCGACAGAGCCAGGACTATGTGAGAAAGCAAATTCCCAAGATGGCCCACACGGGCAGCAATGCCGTAACTCCTAGTAAGGAGGTTGTCTGTAATCCGGCACTGGGGCCGAGGGCAGCGCACATCGGTTCTCAGAGCCTCGTCTGGGGAGACAACCAGGGATGCTATAGCAGGCTCAATCGGAGCTAACCAGTCCAAGCCCTAACTATCAGCATTGTGCATGGCTGCCAGAGTTCTGCTGTCACTAGTGTGATGGGAGAGAGCCCTTAAATCTGGCCAGCATCTACGGAGCTCTGCGAAGTAAGGCTCAGAGGGAGGCACACAGAAACGGAGGATTGAGGGCCTGCCGAAAAAAGGCATTCGCAGGTGCAGATGAAACCAGAGCTTCATCTAACCCAGGGGTGTCCAAAAATGTTTCACTGAGGGCCACATACAGAAAAATCTACGAAGGGCCGGGCCACTTTGCAAAAATAACACATTTATCAGGACATGTAGCTGCTCTGATGTTTAGTTTCATAGTGTCTTCGTAAATTGTAATCCTTCTACACGGCAACACTTTACTTGCACATTAAACAGATACATTCCCCCTCTTGTTAAATGCCATTGATACACCCAGTGTTTTCTGCTTTTGCGTCCAATGTCCAGCTGGGTGAAAATAGTAGCCAGCCGAGATCCCGTCCCTCCAAGGGGGGTCCGGGAGATTTTTTTAAGTTTTTAAAGTGAAATGCATGAATCTGGTGCACTTTGAGAGGAAAATTAAGAGGCTAAAGCTGAAGAATTGTATATGAAAAAAATGGAGACACTGTGTCAGATGAATTGGAAGCTATTGGAGAAGGACACATGGATTTTCCATAATAATATTAATTTAAAATAAAATATTATGCAAGGTCCTCTGGGATGGGCTTGGTGCTCTTTTTCTTTTATGGGACATATTTCTCTGTAATATAATGAGTGCATTTAAATTATTAAAAAATTAAAAGGGCCATATTACATTATATTTTTAAAATGTGCTACGGGCCAATCAATCAGTTTTGACACCCCTGCACTAGTGGGTTAACTAAGAAATGCAAAAAAATATATATATATACAGTATACACTCAACAAAAATATAAACGCAACACTTTTGTTTTTGCTCCCATTTTTCATGAGATGGACTTAAAGATCTAAAATTCATTCCAGATACACAATTGTACCATTTCTCTCAAACATTGTTCACAAATCTGTCTAAATGTGTGATAGTGAGCACTTCTGCTTTGCTGAGATAATCCATCCCACCTCACAGGTGTGCCACATCAAGATGCTGATCTGACATCATGATTAGTGCACAGGTGTGCCTTAGACTGTCCACAATGAAAGGCCACTCTGAAATGTGCATTTGTTTGCTTTATTGGGGGTCTGGGGACTCAGAACCAGTCGGTATCTGGTGTGACCACCATTTGCCTCATGCAGTGCAACACATCTTCTTCGCATAGAGTTTATCAGATTGTCAATTGTGGCCTGTGGAATGTTGGTCCACTCCTCTTCAATGGCTGTGCGAAGTTGCTGGAGACGGCTTATGGTGGAGAAATGAACATTCAATGCACGAGCAACAGATCTGGTTGACATTCCTGCTGTCAGCATGCCAATTGCACGCTCCCTCAATGCTTGTGGCATCTGTGGCATTTTGCTGTGAGACAAAACTGCACATTTCAGGGTGGCCTTTTATTGTGGACAGTCTAAGGCACACCTGTGCACTAATCATGATGGCAGATCAGCATCTTGATGTGGCACACCTGTGAGGTGGGATGGATTATCTCAGCAAAGCAGAAGTGCTCACTATCACACATTTAGACAGATTTGTGAACAATGTTTGAGAGAAATGGTACAATTGTGTATCTGGAATGAATTTTAGATCTTTAAGTCCATCTCATGAAAAATGGGAGCAAAAACAAAAGTGTTGCGTTTATATTTTTGTTGAGTGTATATATATATATATATATATATATATATATATATATATATATATATATATATATATATATATATAGGGGAGAACGGGGGAATCTGAGGCATCGGGTAATGTGAGCCACCCCCTGTATCTAGGCAACGGAAAACATTTGTGGTCATTTGAGATATATGTTTTCAAGCCCCTCTCATTTCCCCATGGCCCTGAAAGAGAGGACCTCATGGTGCTGTGGTAAGCATGTTTTTTTCACCAAAATAGGTATTTTGCATGTAAAAGTAAATTTTCTTGCTGTCAACTTAATCAACTGTTGTGCCAAAGCAAATGTATTCACGTAGAAAAACTTCTATCATACGTGTTGATGAACTACCAACATATAAAAACCATGTGATGATATTAGCTAAAGATTAACCTGAAATGCTAAGAGAGGTAGTTTTTTCTCAAATTGTGGTGGTGGGGGAAAGTGAGCCAAATGCTGTGGGGGAAAGTGAGCCACTGTCTCACTTCCCCCCACCATGAGGCACAAGTTAAGTTTAGTCTTAAATATATTTTAATGTAATATTACATAACATATGTTTTATTTTAATGTCATACACATTGTAGAAAAGCCATCATGCCAAGGAAATACACCAGGAAGATGACTTGGGGCAACCACACTGAAAGAGCACCTTCTCATCTTTCCCTGTAACCTTCAGGGCTGGAATGTAGAGTAGGCCTAGTTATGACAGGCTGATATTATAATCCAGTTGGGTCTTCTCCTGTGTTCTGAGTTCCAGGCTGTTCAGATCAGATTGATTCAGATCAGATTCTGGTTCTGATTTTCCTATGCTTTGACCCCCAGACACTAGCTGGCTCTAAGGGTCCTGTGTTCTGACCCCCAGACTGTGTTCTAATCTAACTGGTTCTATCTTTCATTTGAATCTTATTAAAACCTTTTGAATTATAATATGTTGTATTTGATTTTGTTCAGAGTTACTTTCAAGTGTTTAGAAAATTTGCTTTGCCTAATTGACCAAACCCCATGATTCTTTCACTAATCCGACATTAGTTCTGGAATGTGTGGCTAGCTTTCAGGATTCTAACTGTTACAATATATGTTGTTATGGTAGTTTCAGAGTGGAAAAAGTAAGTGGTTCACTTTACCCCCTTGATTTTTCTGGTCTGGCTCAGTTTACCCCACAGCTGGGGTAAAGTGAGCCACATGACAACTTTTTTTAAAACAATCATATTTTCACTGCCCTTTGTCTTGAAAAAATTCTGCTAATGCCCATTTCTAGGAAACACCCTGAATTAATGGGAAATGTGTAAATTTGAGTGATAAATCATTTTAGCTCGCTTATTACATTATGCAAATGTAAAAAGTGGCTCAGACCCCGTTCTCCCCTATATTTTTTTTTTCAAAGGGCCATATTACATTATATTTTGGCCCGCGGGCCGTAGTTTGGACACCCCTGATCTAACCCCATACTTGGCAAGTCACGGACGGACACTGACCCTCTAGCCGAGCTGCCCACCTGTAAGAGGTTACAGGACGCAGATGTGGACAGCATGTCATCCCCTGAGTAGGAAGGATGCCCAGCCGCAAGGTTACTCACTGCAGCTGGTACCCTGAGCTGGTTGGAGGCTAGCAGGAGAGCTTCTACCTAGCAAGCCTCAGTGCCTGAGGCATGAAACTACAGTTCATGCATGGGTTATCTGACAGTGCTTCCCTCAGGTGCTCAACCCCGAGACCTGCAGGGCCCTTGTCATGACCATTCTCCACCGTAGGGAGGCCATGAAGGCATCACAATTATGGTTGTTTAACATGTCAGCAATTCAGCAGGCTGGGCTAAATGAATTAGTAGCCTACTCACCCTGGCCTCAGGCGTAAGCACCAGAGCAATGGAGCGACACCCCTAAAAGTAACCGTGACGGCGACTTTAGGAAGGCCTAAGCTGCCCACTGTCGAGCCAATTAAAATATGCATCCGATTGAGTTCTGCAACCGGGCTTCAGGCGAGAGCAACCGAATAATACAGCGGCGGTGTAAATCTATGCCGCCCACTGGCGAGCAAGTTACAGTAGGCTAGGCAATCGAGCTTTAAGCGAGAGCGCACCCACGACCCCCTAAATAACACAGTTCAATTGAATTCAGTTTATGTAAGAAGGGGACAGTGCAAATTAATAAACCACATGATCATACATGGGTTAAAAATGCTAGAATTAGCCAAAAGGTGATATTAGCTTTCGCGGTAGCCGGCGGCTACGCGTAGCCTTCACACTTTACTCACCCCTTACCGGCCGCAGCCAAAGTCGAACGAATTGCAAGTCGCAGCCTTTGGTGGACAAAGTCATATCGAAGCACCAACCCTTAGGTTACAAAGCTACTTGCGACAAGCTAATGGTATATTATCACACAACAAATGTGTGTGACCTGCTAGTCCGCGAGAAGATAGAAGGAACGAACAGAACCTCTGGTGACTTCTGGAATATATAGACATTCCCAGGGTCACCCAGGTGTCACAGGTGACTTTGTTGGTATAAAGATCTCGACGCACGATGGAACATCCAGTGCTGAAAGCACCGCCTCTGGCGGTCAGTAGGAACGAAATAGAACCAACAAATGATACTATGTAGAATACAGCCAGAGAGAGGAGGACTGTGCAGATTAACACACCACCACACATTCTAGTGGGGCAGAAGTGATCATTGAAAGGGATTGTTTTTGAATGACTATAATTGTTACATATTGTGCCTATAAGACCAGACTGTAAAATGTGCCCTAACTTGTCTTTCCATCCAATTCAAATGTTTCAGCTTTTACTGTTTTAAAATGTGTATCTCCTTTTTATTAATTCGATTTTTAATATTTAATAATTGACTTGAAATCTATACATTACATTTAAATGTGTAAATTATCTGCTTTTTCTTTAGGAAATATGAGAACATCACCTCCAAAGTTCTGATCCATTCAGGATCTCCTACTCTCTACCAGCTGAAACCAAAGGAAGAGAATAATGGAACTTTGAAAAAAATGACTCTTGGTAAAAAAGATCCAAATAAAATAAATAAAACCATTTTGCTTGTGGGTGAAACAGGAACAGGAAAATCTACTCTGATCAACGCTCTGGTCAACTACGCCATGGGAGTGAAGTGGGAGGACGATGTCTGGTTTCAGATCGTAGAAGAAGAAAAGAAAAGTCAGTCAGAAAGTCAGACATCAGATGTGATCGTGTACGAGATCTTTGGTTTTGAAGGTAAAACTCTGCCCTACTCTCTGACCATCATCGATACTCCTGGATACGGAGATACCAGAGGCAATGAAAAGGATAAGATTGTCAGTCAAAGATTATTTGACTTGTTCCGCTCAAAGGAAGGAGTTCATGAGATGAATGTGGTGGGTCTGGTGCTGAAAGCGAGTGTGAATCGACTGGATGAGCGACTGAGGTACATCTTTGATTCAGTGGTGTCTCTGTTTGGAAAAGACATGGAGAAGAACATCGTTGCCCTTATCACACACTCCGACGGTGTCACATTTGAAAATGCTCTAAAAGCTCTAAAAGATGCAAAAATTAAAAGTGCCAGAGATGAAGAAGGTGAGCCTCTTCATTTCCTGTTCAACAACTGCCAGAGCACACAGAAAACAAAGAAGAAAAAGGTTGGTTTAAAACATGCATGGAGCGTAACAGAGGACCAAATGGGTGAATTCACTGAGTTCCTGAAAGAAACTTCACCTCAGAAGCTGAAAACAACTGTTGACGTGATGAAGATACGCGTCCAACTGGAGGCATGCATCCAAAACCTGCAAGAGAGAGTTGAGGAGATTGAACTAAAACAGAGAGAAATCCAGCAGACTGAGGAAGGTCTGAAGAAACACAAACAAGAGATGAATGATCCTAAAACCTTCATGGTAGAAGTTGATGAGCCCTGCAAAGAGAGAGAAACTATCAGAGCAAATTGGTATAATAAAGCTTACGTCTGCAAAAAGTGTGAGGAGAACTGTCACGAGGAATGCAGATGCAGAATACTCAGCTGTGACGTCATAGAAAAGGATGATAAATGTAATACATGTAAAGGGAAGTGTCACGTCTCTCATCATAAGAGAGTAAACTGGATGTATGTGAACACAACAAGGAAAGTTCGGAAGACCTTACAAGATTTGAAAGACAAGTATAAAGCTGACTGTGACGATAAAAAAAGCCTTCTGGAAGTCCTGAAGAAGAAAATGGAAGATCATCAAAAAGACAAAGATCGGTGGCTGGATGAGTCTTATGAGCATGTTCTCAGACTGGAGCAGATCGCCCTGAATGCTAATGCCCTGTCCACTCACGTCCACCTGGACTTCCTGATTAAGAAGATGAAGGAGAAAGGTGACAGAGAGAAGGTCCATAAACTGGAAGAGATGAAAAGTAGAGCAAATGAAGGAACCAGATAAGGAATGCTGTGCAAGTTTGGTAAAGGAGCAGAAGGTGGTAAAGCAAAGAAGTAGGTGAACTACTTCATGGTGAGCAGACAAGATTGGAGATACAACTTTAATCATGATTTGTTAACACTGACTTAGATAAAGTTGGATTAATTTAAATTTAATTTTTGTGGTTGTTGAAATTTAAATAAATTTTGTACTTTGACTATTTACAAAATTCTCAAAAGGTATGTAACCGTTAGGGATGCACCTAAGGTTCGGCCGACTAAAACGGCAAAATAAAAAAAAATTGGTTCAGGGAGACGTTACCGTGTATGCCTGTTCACGTCTAGTCGTGAACACACTGCAGGAGCACTTCTGTAATGTGCGTGCATGAAAATGTCTGGTGTGGGAAAATATTTTCAAACTAGAAGAAAAACAGTGCAGTGCAATGCTTTAAGCAGTAAATTAAACTCCAAAAAATGGGGGAACAAATCTGTTGTTGAAATATCTGAATACCTGCTAAACACCACACAAAGTCATTAATAAGCTTTGTGACTCACAACTGTTGAAAATCAGGTTTTTGTAATATGGTGATACATTTGTAAGACAATATGTTATGTTGTTGGGAAACTAAATATAAGTAAACTCATTGTAAAGGAGTTTGGCATGGAGTGGGTTGAATCCTCCTCCTGTGTGTGTTACAGCACAGGTGAGGTGTTGTAGGAAACGAGGTGTGGAACCATGTGAAGCAAGATCATACAACACCTTCAGTGGAAACATGTACAGCCTGTGTTGTCTATAGTTAATGTGTGTTAATTCTAAGTACTATAACCACAAAGGGGAGAATGCTTTTCCCCGTCATATCTGCATGTCTGTGTATCACTGATGATGGCTTTTGTTTACAATCAATAAAGATCTACTGAGAATCAGAATATTGTCTCATCTGGTATTTTACTAACTGCACTAGACACAATAATATTTCAGTTTCAACAATAGAGGAGACAATCAGCAATAAAAATGTGTTTGTATTTTTTACTAAAACATAGTAGATCTTTCTGACAAGAGTTGATGCAAATCCCCGATTACCATTTGAACTGATGTTTCATTCAAGTCCAACCAAGAACACTGATAAAGACATCTTTATAGAAATAAATTGATAGAATATATTATGTATTTTTAACAGTATAAGAAATGAAACTAGAACGTGAACAGTGATTTTCAGCATCTGGTAGAAACAACAATACTTTTGGAGATAAGTAAAGGATGATTTTTGTACTTACTGTCTGAACTTCTACCTCAAATATTAGTAGTAATAGTAAAGCAGCTTTTCAATTTACGTAATAACCAGTCAAGGAGTGTGATCCCTGATCATTTAAAACATGTTTGTTCTCTAAATAAGAGAGAGTATTTGCTGACCACACAGCAGTGTTCCCACTGAGTTTCTCAGCTTATTTTCAATATTTTAAAACGAGAAGACAACCAGCAGAGATGTGTCCTTTTGTCCAGCAGATGGCGGCAGTGTATCAGAAAACAGAAAGGAGACGAGCAAGACCAGTGGAAATTATACTATAGTAGTAAATACTTAGAAATCTGATCGTGAGCAATAATCAAACAGAGAAAAACAGACCATAGACACAGGAAAGTCAATTAAAAAGTAATCTTTCAATTAATGCTCGTTTAGGTGCCATAATTCTACAGCAATTCTGCCAATTTGTCTGTGATAATGCTCCAAATATAATGGGACAATAAAAATGTAGCAAATACAAAGAATATCATATCTTGTTGTAGTGTTATATCAATAGTTAATTTGTAATAAGGCAGTAGGGTGTGTTAATGTAACTATGTGTCTTTTGAGACCGGTATGTGATTGTTGATGTTTATATTATGTTGACCTCTGTGCAGCATGTGTTTTGATATATTTTGGTTGGATATTGTTACAGAATATTGTATTTGTTTTCCTTGGTTTGAGGTGGAGTTGTGGATTTTGGGGGACACTCACTCACCATAAAATTCGTAAAATGAACTATTGTAAAATTTGAGTAGAATAAATCATCCCTTATTGATGTAACAGTTTGGGCTGGATCTGATTTCAAGAGGATGACATAACCAATACTGTAGATTTTAAGGGATTACATTTAGAGGACATAAGCTTTTTTTGTTATTGCAATACTGCCATGTTTACTACGTGAGATGTAATTATTTGATCTTTAATTGAGAATCTAAATTATTCTTTAGCTTTCCGCGCTTAAAATCTAAAATCTTGTGAACAACACAAGGTGAGATAATGGCACAACATGACCAAATATTAAGTGGCCATTATTACAGTGGACCCCAGTCATCAGCTTACCTTGACATTAGAGACTCAAGGCCCCAACTCGACAGTATCCAGCAGAGAAGGCCGTCCATTAGTTCCTGCAATGGCAAACAAAAGAACCAGGTTAGCTTATTGTTCGATTACAAATAAAATAAAAATTAAGTTACTGGCAACATACAATTAAAACCAAATTAAACTAATGTAAGTCAGTATTGTATGATCGAGAAATAAGGAATCAATAAAAAATTGTATGTGTAACTTTATGTAATGCTTTCTATACGACACGTCTTGTCTTGCATCAGTTCGGTGGATTAAGCGGCAATTTAATTAAGTAGCAATTAAAGGATGAAGACCTTGCTTATCAATAAACAGAGATATTGTAGCTTCTTTGCACTGCTAGCTTATCAATATTAGTATTGACCGACATTACTGCAAAGCTATTTAAATAAGGTTGTAGCTTCATACACACAGTTACAAAGTAGGGGGATAAGTGAAATCATAAAAACCTTAAATTTAGTACAAATTAATGCAAATTTAACATTACCTTCAGCAGAGGTGTTTTCCTGTCCACGCTGTGTCCAGTCCGGCAATGGAGGGGAAAATAACAGAAGGGGGAGCTTGGCAAGAAGAATGACCCAGTTCTTACTAAAACAAACTAGTCAGGAGTGCAATTTTAAATTACTATATCAGTAAGAGAATAGGTAGGAAATAAAATATTTTTTAAATACATTTTCTGTCCGTCTCTTTCTCTCTCCACTGCACAGTCAGTCAATCCAAAGGCATTGGGATTTTTTTCTTCCAATTGTGCTTCAAATAGCTGATCGGCACAACCCCGCTGTAAACTACCAGCCGTTTCTGAAAAGCATGTGCAGCACATAATACAATATACAGGTGAAACTCATATAATTAGAATATCATGGAAAATGAATTGGAATTGAGGCAGGTCGGAGCCCATTGTCTGCTATGTTATGACCAAAGCAAAGATGCATCTTTGGGTTTTATTAATGTTTTACTGAAGAGTTCTTGATCGTGGATGTTTAAATCTGTCAATATCTTTACAGATTTACTCTCAACATTGTAAATTGGAAATTGAAAAAAACTATTACTCTTCCATACCGTCCTCACTTCACTTTAAACAGAGGTTCAATGAAGTCAGTTGCACAAACATGTATTTATATTTTTGATTTTTTTTTTCTTAAATGTTACTTTTGTGAATTTATTTATCTGGATGTCATAGTAACGGTTATTGATTCACCTGATTTATACCTGATTGATGGCTGAAATGGTTTCATTGTTTTCACTTTATCTGAAATGTCTAACCTAATATATTTCTTAATCATGTAAGGAGGTTGGATTTCCCCTAAATATATTTTTAAATACTTTATGGATTTTTTTTCTAGAGAAAAAACACACACCCAAAAAAATTTAAATAAGAAACACAAAAACAAAAGACAAAATAAAACCAACAATCTACTTTACAGGTTTCTAAGCAAACTGAGTCCCCATAGAGTCTCAGTCTTCTTCACAGCAGACCCGGGTTAGAATCCAGCCCGGGTCGTTCTCTGCATGTCATTCCCATCTCTGACACATTTCACATCTGTCTCTCTGCACCATCAATAAAGCATGGAAATTTCCAAAAGAATAATAATAAAAAAAAATATTCTTTTAAATTAATTATTGTTTGCATTGAGCCAAAACAGTTGTACATTACCTCATCAAAATTAAAACACATTTCCAGGGGAGTGTTAAATTTCTCCATAAAAGTTGTGTTTTGAATTAAAAATTACGAATAATAACACTAAGAAACACGAAACAAGACTATCAACGTAAAATAAATAAGTATGAAGTATTTAGTAGTGACTGCTTTGTAGATTGGAACAGTGTCATTCAGACAGAGAGGGCCCGCCACACACACACACGCACACACAAACTGTTAATGTTTATTTCCTTTCTGTTACTTTAAACTTTGTGATGTAAGAACACACATGTGTTTAAAGGTTATTTCAACTTTTAGCTTAGGCTTTCAGTTCAGTAACTTTAGTGTGAAACTCAACAGTTTAAATGTTTTAAACATTTGAATCATATTCTTAAACAGAATAAACAGAATTTTGTTGTCCTGTACAATGACAATAAAGATTCTATTTAGGGATGCACCGAATATTCGGCCACCGAAAAAGTTCGGCCGAAAATGGCAAAATAAGTCATTTTCGGTTTCGGCCCCAAACAGTTAAAAAGCCGAATAACATTACCGAAAATTGGCGAACTAAATGACACTAAGGAAATATGTTTTTAAAAGAGCTGCGCGCTTGTAAACCAGGAAATGGCAGTAAAGAGAGACGTAACCGTGTATGCGAGTCCACGTCTCTTTGTGAGCGCGCAGCAGGAGCAGTTTGGAGCGTGCATGAATTAAATGTCAGAGTCCAGTGTGGGAGCAACTGGATGAAACACGGCGCAGACAGTGCAATGCTTTTTGCAGCATAAAGTTAAAACGCTCGTCCAAGACTGATGTTTAATCACCTTAGAAACACAAAAGCCTTGCGCGAGCGAAGCAGCAATTCACCCGGTGCAACTCTGTGACAGTGTGACAGTTGGTAACGGTGTCATTCACAGTGACACCTCGCCGGTGAGGGCCGCCGCGCAAAAAAAACTTTAGTTTGACAGCTAAAATGATAACGGGAGATATCCTGTCCGTTAGCGCTGTTGGGGGAAAAGGCTCCTATACGGTCTGATTGCATTTCTCGAGCCTGAATACACAGCCATGTCGGCAAACTGACAGCGCGACTACATGTCCAGTGAGCCGCCTCCCCCCGTTAGTTTCAGTCTACAGACGAAAAAGTTACAATCGCCTCCTAAGCATGGACATCGTTTAAAGCCTCTCATTGTTATGATCATTAGGCTTTGATGCACATTCTGAAGTCTGGACATTACGGTGGGAGCTGTGGTGCAGTTTTTTTTAGAGCAACTCAACCTGCACTGCACTGCAAAAAATTAAGAAAGGCAATAAGTCGATCTTTTTGTAGATTCATCCTCATATAACTATAAGTCAAGGTAAAAATCAGTGAGTGGTTCACAAATTAATTCCTAGTAAAATATAAATTTTACTCTTAGATTTGAAGGTTTTACTGTTTATTTATTTATTTAGGGTTGCTTTTTAGTTGTAGGCTATGTTTGAGGAGAACATTTGGGAGTTCATGTATGCAATGTTGAAATAATTTACTATATAATAAACAAAACTGCAAAAGCCTCTTTCGGTATTCGGTTTCGGCCTTTCGGCCAACTGTTTAATTTTATTCGGTTTCGGTTTCGGCCAAGAATTTTCATTTCGGTGCATCCCTAATTCTATTCTATTCTTATTCTATTCTCTTATAATCAAAAGACTGTACAAAGGTAACAACAATATCTCCCAGCTTCTTTATATCTCCTAATAAACACTTTATGGTTTTGTTTTTACAAGTATAAAACGTCTGCAGTATAAGTTTAACTGCTTGAACTATGTATTGAGGAAGATCAGATAAGATATTCCGTCATTCACCAACAACAAGAATAGGGATTACCTGAGGTCAGAGAGCTTGCACAGAGGTGCTTGGTGGATACATGTTTAACCCTCCTATTGTACTGGGGTCAATTTGACCCCACAAGACATTTCTTTTGAGGGGAAAACATGTTTGTCATTCACCAAATGGTCTGAAAATTATAGGGGTTGTTCAATACTATGCTTTTGATGATTCCTATACATTTTAAGTGTTTTGATCAAATTATGGGTGTTTTGTTGAATTTTATAACACCTGTTGTACTCTGGGGTCAATATGACCCCGCAGCACACAATGGTGCAATGGGGCAAAATGTCACACTATACTGCTTCTAACAGAGGAAATACCCGCCCCCCTTCTTCTAACGACATCCACACACACACACACACACACCTACACACACACACAAACACACACACACACACACCTACACACACATACACACACACACACACACACACACTTCACCAGCACACACACACACAAGCACACACGCACGCAAGTACGCACATACACACACACACACACACACACAGACCCACACACACACACACAACACAGACACACACACACCCACACACACATACACACACACACCCACACACACACACACACATGCACATACCTGTACATGAGCACACACCCACGAGCGCACACACACACACACACACACACACACACACACACACGCACACGCACATGCACACATGAGCACTCCCCCCCAAAAAAACACACACAGACACACACAAACAGAACCAACACCTGTGCCTTTGATGTGTGGGGTCAAGCAATGGTTAGGAAAACAAAACACATAAACAGATCGTTTCTCGCAGACTCTGAAACCATTTCAAACCTTAGTCTGAGACAGGCAGCATGATCAGTAGGCAGCAGGCTTTACCTTAGAGGTGTGTGAGCTCATTTTGAACCAAGTTCAACAAAATGCAATGAAGTGAATCAGCATAGATCACTCCATAACTACCGGCCTCGCATGCAACTGAGGGCCAAATCGAGGGTGACTCACTTCTAAAAAGTACATTTTTGCAAAGTTTTAGGTGTTGTAATGTTGTGTTGTGATGTTTATTATGTCAGGTAAAGAGTGAGGATAAAGTTGAGTATAAAACTGAAAAACTGAGGTTAGTGATTATTTATGCTTTTTGCCTTAGAAACAGTCAAACCAGGCGAGAACTGACCCTGCCTGGTTTGACTGTCTAAATCCAAAAATGCATACTTTTATATAAACAAGGTCTGTTGGCCCTAAATTAAAAAACTAAGGGAAATATTTGTGGTAATGGGTTGGACTCAAGTCAGACTAAAGGTGTAACACAAAATTAATTGATAATTTATACTTTATAGGCTTTAAAAAACAGCCGAACTGGGCGGGGTCAATATGACCCCAGAGGACCATGGGTGTTTGTATTTGCTCCTATTCAAAAAATCTAAGTGATTCAAAAACAGTTTTTTCACTAACCTTTGACATAAGCCACTCTCTAATGAGTCATATAGTCAAAATCATGTTAGGGATTTTTTTTTTTTTTTTTTTTTTAATTTCAAATCGAAAAAATTGTATATTTTTATGTAAACAAGGTCCGTTGGCCTAAAATTCCAAAACTAAGGCAAATATTTGTGGTAATGGGTTGGACTCAAGTCAGAGTAAAGGTGTAACACAAAATTTATTGACAATTTATACTTTAGGCTTTAAAAAAACACCAAACCGTTTGGGGTCAATATGACCCCAGAGGACCATGGGTGTAAGTCTGTCGGGAGTACATTACGAGGGTTAAAAAGAGCAATTACATCAATTATTATTATTTTTTTTTCCGGGGGACCCCCCACAAGGCCCAGGGTCCCCACCACAGTCTCTAAAAGTAATTAGATTGGGTTTGTGTTTATGTACAAGTTACCTTAAAATTATTTGGTCATTAATTAAAAAATGTTTTCCAAACGCTAACCCACAGTGGGCACAACTGGAGCGACATGTGCAAAACTCTAACAACACTATGCACAGCAGCAGTTCATGTGGACCAAACTCTAGATTGTTTTTCATTGCTTAACCTTCAGTGCATCTTAGGCCCTTTTTGGTACATTTTGGTTTTTCATTTCACAACTGCTGAGGCTGTGTTCATGCAAATGGCTTCATATTTGGTCAAGGCTAATGTTTTCTGACCAATTTATGAATTTTATCCTCAATTCATTAATTTACACTATAATGCACTGTATATTATTTTTCCTCACACTCAGCCTCCTTGGCCAAAACGGCACCTCATTGACTCCCATTCAAACGACATTTTTTGACCCTTCTGCCAATAGCTGATAGAAACCAGATTTTTTTTGTTTTGTTTTATTTCCTTGCACTAATGTCTTGAAAATTTAAATTTTTTATGTTTTTTTTTTAATTGCATCGGTTTTCTCTCATATACCATTGGTTTTAATTACAGGCTGAGATTTAATATTGCTCTCCTCTGCTACTAGCCACTGCAGGCCACATGAATAAATTGTTTCAGCTAAAATGCTCTCTCTGTATTCTTAGTGATGGCATAGTATAGTATAGATGTGTTTTTCGACAAATAAGTGTGTGTGCGTGTCTGTATGTGTATCCAAACACGGACACTCAAATTCACATAGAGAAAAACAGTTCAGTGTAAATCCATAAAAACTGCATGTGTTGATCCCATGGTCAATTGAGGTTAAATACATGAATTTGGTAATATTAGACATTCATCCTGTTCTTATACCTTGAAATTTTACATTTTTACTATTTTACAGCTGATGCGTGAATTTCATCCTTATAGGCCTGAAGAGCAAAGATACCCCTAGTGGAAACGAGGGAACTGTGATTCATTTTGTATTGTTATCAGTTGTAAAGGCTATAGGCAGGACTTAATTCATAAAACATCTGAAAAAATCATAAAAATATAAAATTTCAAGTTATAAGAGCAGGATGAATGTGTAATATTACCATATTCACAAACTTATCCTCAATTAACCATGGGATCGAAACATGCTGTTTTCATGGATTTACATTGAGCTGTATTTCTATGTGAATTTCACTATCTGTTATTTGATACACACACAGGCACACATATTCACAAATACATATTTGTTGAAATACACATATACACTACTCTATGCTATTATGAAGAACCCAGACAGGGCATGTTATCTCAAATATTTTATTCATGTAGCCTGCAGTGGCCTAAGTAGCAAGGGAGTGCAAATTTACATTTTAGCCTGTAGTTGAAACACTGGCATATGTGTGAAATTAGCAACAACTAGTAAAAAACACAAAAAATGGAAAATGTCAAGACATTAGTACAAGGAACCAAAAGAATAATAAAAAAATCAGTTTCTCTCATCTTTTGGCAGCAGGGTCAAAAAGTGTGGTTTTAATAGAATTCTGTGTGCCGTACAATGGCCCTTAATGGAGGGCACATTTTAAATCTTAAATAGCAAAAAGAATAGAAATGCATTCAATTCAATATTATTGTTAATTCTTGACATCTATCACACTCTTCTAATCCCACTCAAAAAAATCCAATTTAGACTAATTATTATTTAGCTTTTTACTTTTTGTGTTTTTTCTTTAAAAAATACGAGTGACTTTTTCTAAAACAACTGTAATTTAAAGGGTTAAAATCCTTAAAATAAAGATGAATATGGTTTGTATGGTGAGGACTCGAGTTGAAAAAGAAAGTTATAAAAAAAAATTGGTGGAAAAATACATTCATGTTATTTTTATCTACATATCAATCCAAAGTGACATCTTAAGCGCCGAAGGAGGCAGAGTGTGATTTTTTTTAAGGATGCACTGAAGGTTAAGCACAATTTTCAAAACTCTACACACTTATCTCAAGGCTTATACCACAACCTGCACTGTACTTCGGATTTCCAGCACTTTGTTGAAATGCTAATACACTGCTGTCACAACTGTAAACCACATATTTAAAAAAGAATGGATTTCAGCCGAGTGCATTTCAAACACTGCACAATAATACATTTAAAAGACCATGCCTTTGTTTTAGGTTATTATTACTTTCAGTTCAGGTAACTACAGTGTGAAATTCAAGAGTTAATCATTTATTGGAATCAGATTGTTCTGTCCAAAGGTAACAGCATACCCACCTCCATAACTTAATAGCCACTGATTAACAAGTTGTTTTTGTTTTTATACAAATGTATAAACACTAAGCGGTTTCTATGCCCAAAGCATCACAACCTCTAACGTTTGTGACCATGCCCCAAACACAAGCGCTAACCCTACAAACACAATATGTGCTTTGCACTGTGTGAAATTCTCCAACACACTTCTTGCAAAACACTACACTGTTTTTTACACAAGACACATTGTTCAAAATTAAAATCTCCTGCTATCATTGGGAAAACACATCTATTTAAAATACAAAACACAGCTAAAATTGGAAAAGCACAAAGACTCACACACAAGAAAAATTAAAAAATAAAGCTAATTGAATACCAATCAATGTGAGCCTTAGCATTACAAATAGACCTCAGGTGAGCTCAGCTCCTTTGTGAGACAGTAAGAGTCAGGGGAAGAGGACAAGAGAGAGCGGCAGGACGACGATGACAAAGAAGGCAACAGATGGAGACACATACAACAGGGTCACTATAGTGGACCATCTTATAGATCATGGCCTATCAATATAGGAGCTTGAGCAGAGAGTCCAGCCCAACTACACAATAGCTCCATAATTACTGTAAGACATTTAGACTGGCCTTTACCTCATTACTTGCTTGTAGGGCTATCTTACTCGAGTGGAAAGATCCTGCTCCTCCTTCCCACTCACATTGGATTAGAGACATTATGTCATGTATGAATCTAGAGAAAATACGTTACACTACCCAGGGATCTGAGAATACATTTTACAAAATATGGCGCCCCTTCTTAAATTATTTTAAGAAGCCAACTACAACAATAGAAGAGTAGCTACCCCCTCCCCTCTTTTATTTAATTCTATTTTATTTATTTATGTTTTTTGTTTCATTTTGATTATTTATTTTTATTTCTTAAAGTGTGTATTTCTTTTCTGCCATTTTTAACATTTATGTATTATTTTTAGGGCTGTCAAAATTAACGCGTTAACGCAGGGTGATTCATTTCTGGAATTAATGCGTTAATTTTTTTAAACGCATTTAACGCATGTGCAGAATGATCCGCCCCGTGCATCCCACCCGCTCTACACTACAGTCACTCTTACGCTGTGGCTGACCCAGGATCAGTAGCTGCGCACAGCCAAACATAGCAGCACGCTAGTCTATGTTTTAAACTACTAACCACGGACCTATAACTGCTGCTAACGGCCACGTCTGTGTCGCGGCTGGCAGTTGCTCTCGGAAGCAACAGGAGAAACATTCTGCTCCGTTCACGGGAGGAAACAAACGTCTGCAGTTTTCAGGTGTGTAGGCCTACGTGACAACAACGTCGGCTACACACAAACACACACACACACACTGTAGCGGAGGAAACTGGTGGATGTATCAGTACCGCGCTGATCTGCTTGTATCACAGGTTTCACTTCAGAGGTGTCGGCCAGAACAGCACTTATGGCCAAACACGTCAGACTATAAGCATGAGACGAGGAGAGGAGGAGTATGGTTTATCCGCTCTTTATTTTCCTTCTTTCACAGACACAGCAGCATAGATCGCAGGAAAAGAAACACAGGCTTAAACTCCGCTTGTGACTCGTGAGGAGACGTTACAACAGCTGTTGCGACCCGCGAATCGTGGCCCTTAATAACATGCATAAACTATAGCCTAATTTATAACAGCGATCGGGACTGCATGTAGGCTATTTACTCACTCACGGGTGATTCCCATAAACTCAAATAAACACGTTTCACATGTGGAATGATCGATTACTGCGGCAACGCTCACACATCCGACCGAGGGAGAAGAGAAAGGAAACTTACTAAACAGACTGACGTCACGGCAGCTAACTGACAGTTATCCACACTGAATAAAACACATCTTAACACACTGTAAAAATATCAAACACTAACTTATGAACTTTGGGGCCTTTTCTACACACAGACACACGAACAAACTGCAATCAGGTTGTATTCAGGAATGCAAAACCATGGATTCACTCAATACATGCCATTATAGCCTATGCTATATTTGCTGAATAGAGACAGCCAAATTTAAGTTGGTTGTTTTAGTTGATTATAATTTATTTGCAGTAATTACACCATCATTTGGATTTTCAATGAATAAAAACTACATTTAAATGTATATATTCACCTTCTGTCCTTTATCTTTCAATTCATATAACAATATACAGAAAAAATGGTAATTTTTTGGGCCTATTTCGAATGGTAGAATTAATCGTGATTAATCGTGATTAATCCACGGAATCCTGTGATTAATCTGATTAAAAATTTTAATCGTTTGACAGCCCTAATTATTTTGTGTACTCATTTCTTAATGCAGGATTGTTTGTAATTGGGTGTGAGGGTGGGATATGGGTGGGGTATGTTCGGGGGAAAAAAGGGGAAAAAATATATAATCCATTGTACTGCAATTGCTTTGCAACTCTGTCACTTAATAAACAAACCTTTGAAAGACATTTAGACTGGATATCAGGAATATTTTCATTGTTGCTTCTCAAATGATGACATTGCATGTGATGTCGATGAAGCGATGTGGCCAGACGCAAACAGAAGGCGGTATCCATAAAATAATTCATAATCCACTCGCCCCATTCCTTACAACACTTTTTTTTTACTGTAATTGTTTCAGAGTTCATAGAGACACACTGAATTGCTTGTTGAACTGCGATCCTACCTATTCGTTGTGTTTTTTTCTTTTTTTGGCCAAAACCATGAAATTGCAATATGAACTTTTTGTCAGAAGCTTTTCTATATTTTTTCATGTGTCTAAATGAAAATATAGTGGATCAATCTTTCCAAAAAATTCAAGGCGATATTTTCCCCGTTGCTTGGTAAGGGAGGACATTGCCTGTGACGTGGATGAGGTGATGTGGCCAGATGCCAACAGGAGACAGGATCCATAGCCTAAATGTCTTCCAATCATTCCCCTACAACACTATGTTTTGTAGAACATTCTAGTTTTACCATTTCTTGTGTCTTTTTTTTTTTTTTTTACTTTTGCAAAAACCTGAAATGGCAAAATAAAAATCTGAAGCGTTTACATTTTGTTTTCATGTGTGTAGATCAACTGTAGTGAATCAATCTTTAACAAAAAAAAACCGGATGAGACTTTTTAAAGTCTGTCCAAATCCATCCAAAGTACTGAATACAGCTGTGTTTTGCATAAAGCCCATCTGTGTGTTGTTGCTGCTAGGAAAGAGTAATTCAAAAGGTGCATGTGTGTATTGTTTTGATGCTAAAAACAGTTTTGAAATGGGATTGTTAGGTTTTGTTTCAAGAGTTTAATTTTGCCGTACGAGTTCGTTTAAACCGAACTAAACACTTCAGGTGTGAAAAGGCCTCTCGAAGTGCACCATATTGATGCATTTTACATTCCGGGGGGGGGGGGGGGGGGGCATGCCCGCTGACCCCCCACAAGGTTCAGGGTCCCCACCGCAGTCTCTAAAAGTAATTACGACTGGGTTTGTGTTCATGTACAACTTAAAATGATTTGGTTGGGGGCGCTCGTGGAGCAGTGGTAAGAGCGTCGCCCAGCCACCGCATAGAACCCGGGTCAGTTCTCCGCATGTCTTCCCCTCTCTACCCCACTTCAACTCTGTCTCTCCAAAACTAATAAATAAAAGCAAAAATGCTCCAAAAATAATCTTTAAATGTGGTGTCATCTGGCTCAGAGGGACCAGTCACTAATATGCTTTGTGCATTAGACAAACATAGTTTTTTACACATTTTTATTGAAAGACAAAACCTCTCAACCCCAGGGCCTAATGGCAGGTTAAGGCGGGCCTGCCTACTGATACCGTCTTTGAATCCGCACCAGCTTTAAATATATTCAGTTTGGATCAAAATTTACAATGAAAAATGGCTTTTGAAGGAAAATTATTTAATCATCAAAATTCAGTGTTATTTAATTTTAATATCAATGATTTAGTAGTGACTGCAGTGTAATTCATACAGAGCACGTGTTTTCATGTACGTTTATTTCCTTTGTTACTTTAAACCTCCTAGTTTAAACCAAGTTTTATTTTAAAGGTAAAATGGTTCCAGCAGCTGTGCAGTTGTTTCCCAAAACTTAAGTTTATTTGTCACCTTGAAGTGATGGTTGAAGTTTCTCACAAGAATAGATTTAAAAGACCAAGCCTGTGTTTTATGTTATTAAAGGTGCAGTGTGTAATATGACATCATCAAGAAAGTTCTAGAATGCAACGCTCCCTGGGTAACCCCATCCCTTTCGAATAATAACAGAAGCTACAGTGGCCTTCAAGGACAAGAACAATTCTAAATTCCAAACAATGCACCTGATGACATTCCAAAAACATTGATGCCTCCATAAGACTTGCCTGCTCAATGTACAAAATGTAATATTAATATTTGTAATTCTCCGCTCAGGAGGATAATTCAGATTATTGGCAGAGGTGATTTTACACCAATGAGGACATATTTATGAACGAGGATATTGATTTTAGCGAATGAATTACTTAAAATGTTACACAGTGCCCATTTAATACTTTTAATTCAGTTAACTACAGTGTGACATTCAAGAGTTGATCATTTATTGGAATCAGATTGTTCTGTCCAAAGGTAACAGCATTAACTTTATAGCTCCTGATAAACAAGTTATATTTGGTTTTGGTTTTGTACAAATGTATAAAACACGTCTACAGTATAAGTTTATGTGGTGGAACTATTTGTAGTTAAAGATAAGATAAGATATTCCTTTAGTCATCAGGGAAAATTTACTGTGGTCAACAACTGTGGCAGAGATTTCCTGAGGTCAGAGATGCTGCACAGAAGAGAGACATCATATAAATATAAAGTACATTTAAAATGCAAAATCAAATAATTAAATGTAGAGGAAATAGAATACTGTTAGTGGAAATAACAATAGTGGAATAGAATACTGGACATGTATAGAATGTTAAATATGGTAATATATATACGCAATATGTACAGATGTTAAATTATGACCTAAATATGTGAAGCATGGAATACTCTTGGTAGTTAGATTTACTGTAAAAAAAAAAGTCAAAATAAAATTTGAGAAATTTATTTTAAAAAGACAAGATAAACATTTTGGTATAGCAATGCTGATATGTTGATATCTTTCGCTTCAGATCATATTTCTAATAAAATGTATCATTATTAACAATACAGCAGAGAAACAGTCCAGATTATGGGAAGACTCAGACTGTTTCTGTGAAATCATGTGACTGCAGAGCTCCTCCTCCCCCCCCCCCCCGCCCCCACAGACACACACAAACTCCCACCACCTTCTGCAGATATAAAAATGCTCTCTGCCTCAGCATCAGACAGCTTTTTGAAGCCAAAAACACAGGTAAGAACTCTTTGAAACAAGAATTGGAAATTACTTTAAAATGCCAAGACCAGCTTATAGCACCAGAAATATATGCATGAGGAAAAATGTGTTCAAAATAACTTCTAACTTTACATAACTAATATCTTGCATTCATTTTATGCTTTCATATCTGATTATAGAATATGACTTTAATGACATGAGTTGGTTACTTTGAAAATTATTTTTCTTTAATTATGATGACTGAACAATTCATTTTATAATTGATCATTTATAGATAATATTTAATTAAAAGCACTTCAATGTTCTTGTTTACTGAATAGTATTCATTTTCATTTCCTTGAAATGTTTCTAAAGTTCCTCAGAACTGCAGAGTTTAGTTAGTTTGGCAGTTAAAAAATGTCAGGGTACTATTCTATCATTGCTATTCTGTATACAAGAACATTCAAGTTAATTTATCACTTTAGACTAAATTAACCTTTTTGGAATATAGTTACACTATAAAGTAGTTTTCTTATGATTACTCATAATGTTACAGCTGACAGGAGCTCACCGACTTGTTTTTCCTTCATCCAGAGAACTAATAAGGAGCCCATCCTCCAGCTCCTGTGAAGCTCTTACCATGGCCTGCTCGTGAGTATTTCATGGTTTTATTATTGAAATGCATTAAGGTGCCAATGCTGATGTATCAAATTTATGACATTGATAACATCTGTCAAGAATTGAAAATTGCTGTTGACAGACGCTCTCCATCCAATCTGACGCTGAATCTGAAGCTCGAGCTATGTTGCAAAAGAAGAATGGGCAAAAATGTCAGTTTCTAGATGTGCCAAGCTGGTAGAGACATACCCCAATAGACTTGCAGCTATAATTGCAGCGATAGGTGGTTCTACAAAGTATTGACGGGGGGCTGAATACTTTTGCACGCCACACTTTTCAGTTTTTTATCTATAAAAAGTTGAAGGGGTATAAATACTTTTGAAAGCCAGGTTTGATATTATCGTTAGTCTTAAGGGGTTGGCTCAAGCGAAATGACGTGAACACTGTCACATTCTCTCCAGCACCAGACACGACGCAGGAGGAGCGGCATTATTCGCGACCTGTGTCCAGCTGTGAGGCACTTTTTCCGGACACTTTCACATAGAAGCCTCAGCTGGGGGACCAGGCTGTCACGTGCAACCTTAACACTTTACCGTCAAATACAGGGTTAGAAGTGAGAGTTATTTGGGGACGATATCAGCATATACATTTGGTCAAATAACTACAGGATGTCCCCCGCTCGGAATATTGAATTAACTTTTTTTTTATTAAATATAATCACAATCGCGTTTGCAGTTTTTAACGTGATCATACATGACACAAAGCCTACGTGATAAGGGCATATAGTTGTTTATACACCCAGTTTATTTTACCTGCTAAAAAAAACTTTTCATTTAACTGAAATCACTTTTAATCCCCCGTAGCAGGATTGAAACTGATATTAATTTCAAAAGGAATCTAGTTGTAGTCTTGCAATATGAGACCCCTGTCTTTTCAAAATCTCAGTCTGTGACTGAGAACTAATGACTAATTGTCTTCAGGTGTAAGTTGATTGTCTTTAGATGTGAGAGGGTGTCAGTCTTCAGTCTTTTCTTTACAAGTATTTCAAAAGTCCTTTAAAGTAAGCCCAGCATTAGTTGTAAAAGTGTGTAGACATGCACATCTAAATATATCCCTTCACAGTTTTTATTTCAGATGTGTGTGGAGTGGACACACTATACGCTTGTGTGCAGGTGGTTGCCATGGCACACACACACACAGGACTGTATGCTTATTTTTTTAGGAGGTAGCATTGGTGCTAGCAAGTAAGAAAATTAAGGACACAACAAAAAAGAATTGTAGCACACAAAGTATGATTGAAAACTTGCATAACCCCCTTGCATTTAGCTATAATTGCCTTTGAGCATGTCATCTTTGTCTTATTTGAGATTTTCAATCAATATTATATCCTACCTATTGTGCAGTAATATTTGTAGAAAAAGTAATAGGGGTGCACTGATAGCAATTTAGACGAAAGATTTAACCTGCCAATAGTCATTTTTGCTGATTCAGTATTATTTCCCCCCCCCCATAGAACTATAATATTAATATCTATTTCTATATATTTTTTATATAGGGGAAGGTGGGGGGATTTGTGCAACTTTTTACTCAAAGTGATTTTAAAGTGAGGCCTTGACAGTTATGTCTCCAACTCAAATATGTACATATATTTCAGGATGTTGTGCATCCCTGGCAATAAAAACTTTGGATCTGGAATAAACTGTTTAAGAAATATAGCTTTCGGAAAAAAAGTTGTCTTGACGCACAAATCACCCCACTACGTGGGGTGATTTGTGCGTCATTGTGTCACAATGACAAAGTCACCATCATCATCTTTCTGGCCATCTGAACTCTCATCAGTGGTGTCGTTAAGTGGAATTGAGATGTCACTCTCTTCTGAGCTACTGTAGACAATCACTTTCTTTTGGTGACCAGCGTATACAGCCATGCCACTGGCACAACTCTCAGAAATGTACTTTGCACTAGTTGCTCCGTGCTTGTGGAACCAACTGCCACCTGACAAATGTGATTCCCCCTACATTTCTGCCTTTAAATCAAGGCTCAAAACCCATATGTACACCCTGGTGTTTCCTCCCCATTAACTATCTTACCTCTGCACTACTATCTGTGTTTATGTGGATGTATGGGCTTTACGTCTTTTATTTTGGTTATTGTTATTGTACCTTCATTGTTTACCTACTGAATGCACTATGTACAGCACTTTGGACAGTGCAAACTGTCATAAATGTGCTTTTATAAATACATTTTACTTACTTACTTACTTATAACTCACCCAGGCCCTTGCGCACAAATCACCCCATCCCCAGAATTTTGGATAATAGGCATGATGCAGCAATTTAGGGTTGACATTGTGCTAACTATATAGACTCAAAGTGTAGCATACCAAAGCACTAAACATGTGTCAAATGTTTTCAAACGTGTCTATAATTGTTCAGACACAATAATCAAAAAACCTTGATCATGGAAATTTTACTTTGAAAGGCAAAACACAGTTTTTTGAGCTTAAATGTGCTTATATCTTATTCCTTGTGTCTCCCTTCTTTACAGGATGAGTCAAATGGATGGCTCTTCTTAAATATGTGGTCACATTTCCAATTTCTTCCACGGTTTTCTAGAAACAAGGGGTTTTGCATCTTCCAAAATGCACAAATCACCCCACCTTCCCCTATAGGCTACACAAAATTATTATTTAATAATAATTTTTTTTAGAACATTTCCTTTTAATTAAAACCAAACTTTAAAACATTGGACAGCCTATTCAATAAATTAGTATGCATATTTGTACAATTTATGATCAATTAAATAGTTTGTTGTTAATGTTTTGGGAGTATATATATATACACACACACACACACACACACACACACACACACACACACACACACACACACTCAGTGATTCTTGAGAACCGGGACAAAAGGCCGGGACAAAATGTAACTGCTGTTATCTTTAAAAATTTAAATATTTAAAATTGTAGATGTTATTAGGGATTAAGAATAGAATGTCTGGAGCACAATTATCCCCTTAAATTTAACTTTATTATTATTATGTCAAATTTATGACACTTGTTATCTTCTCATGACGTGTGTGTCCACAGAGAAGGTTTCAATCTTTCATATGCAATAAAACCTATTAAAAATGTACTTTAATTAGTTAATGAGTTATTTTCATCAAAGGCAACACTAAATAATCTCTCATATCAATACAAAATGTTTTTTCTACAACACATTCATGTTTTATAAGGTTTCTATGTGGGGGGACACTTTTTGTCACCACCGTCAGACATTTCATTAAAATGTAATAAAATCAGGCAATATGAGGGGCAGCTGTCTCCGTGAAGGACCTATTGTCACAAGCTATCTGTGCAGAATACATCGGAGACAAACAGGCTCTGATAAGTGTTGAAGTTTTTGAATATTTTACATTACAAATCTTGAAAGTCCTGCGTCACAACCATGATACGTCAACACCGACTTACAATTTCTGAAGAAGTTATATGAAATGTTTCGATAATTTAATTTTCCTGAAGTAGTTCATACTAGCACCTAACATCAACAGAAAGACCAAACTGCTACTAGAAGAACTCTATTTGTTCTGTTTAAGAAACGTTAAATATGTCAACAACGTCAGATATCAAAAACATGTAGGGGAAGGTGGGGTGATTTGTGCATTTTGGAAGTTGCAAAACCCCTTGTTTCTAGAAAACCGTGGAAGAAATTGGAAATGTGACCACATATTTAAGAAGAGCCATCCATTTGACTCATCCTGTAAAGAAGGGAGACACAAGGAATAAGATATAAGCACATTTAAGCTCAAAAAACTGTGTTTTGCCTTTCAAAGTAAAATTTCCATGATCAAGGTTTTTTGATTATTGTGTCTGAACAATTATAGACACGTTTGAAAACATTTGACACATGTTTTAGTGCTTTGGTATGCTACACTTTGAGTCTATATAGTTAGCACAATGTCAACCCTAAATTGCTGCATCATGCCTATTATCCAAAATTCTGGGGATGGGGTGATTTGTGCACAAGGGCCTGGGTGAGTTATAAGTAAGTAAGTAAGTAAAATGTATTTATAAAAGCACATTTATGACAGTTTGCACTGTCCAAAGTGCTGTACATAGTGCATTCAGTAGGTAAACAATGAAGGTAAAATAACAATAACCAAAATAAAAGACGTAAAGCCCATACATCCACATAAACACAGATAGTAGTGCAGAGGTAAGTAAGTAGTGCAGAGGTTAATGGGGAGGAAACACCAGGGTGTACATATGGGTTTTGAGCCTTGATTTAAAGGCAGAAATGTAGGGGGAATCACATTTGTCAGGTGGCAGTTGGTTCCACAAGCACGGAGCAACTAGTGCAAAGTACATTTCTGAGAGTTGTGCCAGTGGCATGGCTGTATACGCTGGTCACCAAAAGAAAGTGATTGTCTACAGTAGCTCAGAAGAGAGTGACATCTCAATTCCACTTAACGACACCACTGATGAGAGTTCAGATGGCCAGAAAGATGATGATGGTGACTTTGTCATTGTGACACAATGACGCACAAATCGTGCGTGGGGTGATTTGTGCGACAAGACAACTTTTTTTCCGAAAGCTATATTTCTTAAACAGTTTATTCCAGATCCAAAGTTTTTATTGCCAGGGATGCACAACATCCTGAAATATATGTACATATTTGAGTTGGAGACATAACTGTCAAGGCCTCACTTTAAAATCACTTTGAGTAAAAAGTTGCACAAATCACCCCACCTTCCCCTATATTCATATACATTCTGAAAATATTTTTTTGTGGCTCTATCAGTTTTGGTGAATATTTGTGATCACTATACATCTCATAGGTCTAGCATAAAATGAGGGAACATTTATTTGTGTTTTTTGGTGTCTGAAGGTATGGCAAGCTAAAAAGGAGAAGCAAGGTAAAAAGTCCATTTTGATAAAAAGGACAAAAGCTGGGAGGTTGTGTCAAACCTTAGCTCAGTAGCTTAGTATATGTTGGATACATGGGTCATTGACGTATAAGGGTTTTCAACAAGCTAATTTAAAAATACAAAAAATAAGAACATATTTTGCAATTTTTCAAACAATAAGAATGTTGCGTACTGATAAATTCATATACATTTTTTAGATTAAGTTATTTTAGTGCTTTTTCATGTATATGATTGGGCCATGGCCTTCAAAAGTGTCATGTGGTGCGACCGTGATTTAACTTAAAATAATGAATTTACAAAACATGCTTCATATTTATTTTACCAGTTGATTAGAAATAAACAATTTTAGAAATAATGTAATTGCATTTTTTTTTAGATTTTGTAACAAATTATACCATAATTATTTTCTATAATATCCAAGCTGCCTACGTAAATGCAGTCAGCAGACTTGATTTTCCTGTATATTGCATACAACTGATATAAATGTTTAATGAATACCATACACTTGAGCATACTGTATAAGTGATTACCATTTCACCCACAAAAATGGCATATTTTATTTTTAATTGAATACAATTATTACTATTACTGGTCGCACCGGATGACTATTGGTCGCACCAAATGACATAAATACCTTATATGGTTGAAAATATATAAAATAGGTCAATAAACAATACATTTCATACAAAAACATTGATTCAAACCAGATTTTATTAAACTTCCACAGAATTTTCATGAAGAAATATTTCATAAACATCACATTTTCATAAAAATTTGAAGCAACAAAACAAACATTTAAAGGTGCTTCGGCAACTCTCGAGAATGCTTGTCAAGTCCCTTTAGTTTCAAAGTCAGTGAATATCTCCTCACGAGCCACTACCTGTCCCTACTGTGTGTCCACTGAAAATAAATCTGGTGTTAATAAACAGCCTAGGCTCCGTAAACTGGTATGTTAACAAAACGGGCTTTTTCCAACCCATTGTAACCAGCAGCAATGCTATCGATATAGGCTAAGCTGATCGGCTTATACTTTAGCTTTGACAAGTACTTGGCTTCAACACCAAATTAAGTGTTGACATGCTTATTGTCACATTAGCTAGGAGACTACTACAAAAACACATGCAACCCCTAGTTACGGGGGTTTGGTCGGAACCCCTTTGTTTACATAACAGCCTAGGATGTGAATTAACACCAGATGTTTTTTCCAATGCACACACAGTACAGACAGGTAGTGGATGGTGAGGAGGTATTCACTGATTTTGTCAAAAAGGGATATTGACAACAAGCCTTCTCCAGAATTGCTGACTCCCACCTTTAATTGCAGTACACATTCATGAATAAACAAGTAATTTAACTTGACAGTAATCATGTCGATGATGGGTTTATGGAACGTCCTTCTCCTCCTCGCAAGGTACTCGACTCTGTGGAGAAGTCAGCGATTCCGGAGAACGCTTGTCAAAATCACTTTTTTGTCAGAATCAGTGAATATCTCCTCACACTACCTGTCCATACTGTGTGTGTGCTGAAAATAAAATCTGGTGTTAATGTACAGCCTAGACTCTGTAAACTGGTATGTAAACAAAGTTGCCCGTTTACTGAGCCTAGGCTGTGTATTTTTTTTCAGTGAACACACACAGGAAACACAGGTAGCAGCAGATCATGAGGAGATATTCACTGATTTGGTCAACATGGGATTTTTACAACAAGCTTTCTCCAGAGTCACTGACATCCACCTTTAACATGCTGCCTGTTGACAGATTTCACTTTGTTTGGCAGTGGCATCTGGTAAAAAAAAGATTAAAACTGTAATAGAAATACATATGTTAATAATAAATGCATAATTATGAAAGTGAAATGACATTCTCCAAAATAATCTTTACATTTTTGTTCTCATATTATTAGACATAAGCCATTTTTTCTGAAATGGTAGAAAATAGATCTCAGATTGCATAAAAGTATTTTAATAATATTATAAAAAAAGTACTTAATGCATGTGAATCATCAACTATATATATAAACACAAAAACTGCCAATCTAGGACATATTTCTATCATGGAAAGCACTTAACAATGGTCGCACCACATGATATTTGGTCGCGCCGCATGATATTTTCAAGTTCAATCAGAATTTACAGGCACAGAATGGGCCACCTAAAGAAAACAAGCTAGCTTTTAACAATAGGGCACCAAGACATTTATAATAAAAGTATATATTTGTAGAAATAACTTCATATTTATTGTTTTTTTGCGGTCGTACCACATGACATCCAAAAGTCGACACATCATACCAGCCGTTATAAAGGTTGATTTTTTCCAAATTTAAGAGTGAGCTACAAACCTGTTGGAAGCTTCCATGGGTCCTTGGTAAATTGGCATATGATGCAACTTCCTGTCTTTGAATGGATTTCAACATAAAAGTCCTAAAAGTGGTTGTTCTTGATGGTCGCACCACATGATATTTCATGAAATGGACAATTTGGCACAAAGTTTGTTTGTATATAATGATGGAAATGTAAATGCAAATGCTTTGCAATTTTGCACAGAACTACAACACATGTAGGAGGTCATGCCAAATAGGGCAGACTAATAATTAAATACATTCAGAGTAATGTCAAAGAAGTTTTAAAAACAGAAAATCATTGTGGACGGTCGCACCACATGATTTTTTGACACTTTGGATAACAGAAAATTGCAAATGACTAATGATTTTTGAAAAGTTTAAGTGAGCACATATATGGTCAATATGCCACAAATTTATGGTATATATTTATGTATTTGAATAATTTTTCAATTTCAAATGAATGCAGGAGTACAGAAAATGAAGGCGTAACGTCTTTGACCCACATACATGTAATTTAATTTGCCTAAACATAGGGTTTGTATTTTTTCAACATTACACCCTGTTTTGTCCCACTTCTCAAGAATCACTGATATACAGTGGCTTGAAAAAGTATTCATCCCGCTTGAACTTTTCCACATTTTGTCACGTAACAACCACACACGTACATTTATTTTATTGGGATTTCATGTGATAGACCAACACAAAGTGGCGCATACTTGTGAAGTGGAATGAAAATAAAACATGGTTTTCCTTTTTTTTATAAATAAAAAACTTAAATATGTGGCGTGCATAAGTATTCAGCCCCCCTGAATCAATACGTTGTAGAACCACCTATCGCTGCAATTACAGCTCCAAGTCTTTTGGGGTAGGCCTATGTCTCTACCAGTCTGTAGATTGCACATCTACAGACTGACATTTTTGCCCATTCCTCTTTGCAAAATAGCTTGAGCTTCAGATTCAGCATCAGATTGGATGGAAAGCGTCTGTCAACAGCAATTTTCAAGTCTCTCCAGATATTCTAAATTGTATTTAGGTCTGGACTTTGACTAGGCCATTCTAACACATGCCTATGCTTTGATAAACCATTCCATTGTAGATCTGGCTGTATTATATGTTTAGGGTCATTGTCCTGCTGAAAGGTGAACCTCCACCCCACTCTCAAGTCTGTTGCAGACTCGAACAGGTTGTGTGCCCTGTATTTGACTCCATCCATCTTCCAATCAACTCTAACCAGCTTCCCTGTACCTGCTGAAGAACAGGAACCCCAACGCATGCCACCACCATTTTTCACGGTGTGTTCAGGGTGATGTGCAGTGTTAGTTTTCCACCACACATTGCAATTTGCATTAAGGCCAAAAACTTCAATTTAGGTCTCATCTGAACAGACCACCTTCCTCCAACCCTTGCCACAAACCATTAGGGGGACAAAGCATATTCAGATTAGACCAAACTTGAAGTTTTGGCCTAAATGCAAAATGCAATGTGTGGCGGAAAACTAACACTGCACATCACCCTGAACACACTACCCCCACCGTAAAACATGGTGGTGGCAGCATCATGATGTGGGGGTCCTTTTCTTCAGCAGGGATAGGGAAGCTGATCAGAGTTGATAGGAAGATGGATGGAGCCAAATACAATTCACCTTCAAGGAGGACTTCTACCCTAAACATACAGCCATATCTACAATGGAATGGTTTAGATCAAAGCATAGTCATGTGTTAGAATGGCCCAGTCAAAGTCCAGACCTAAATACAATTTAGAATATCTGGAAAGAATTGAAAATTGCTGTTCCATCCAATCTGACGCTGAATCTGACACTCGGGCTATTTTGCAAAGAAGAATGGGCAAAAATGTCAGTGTGTATGTACAAAGCTGGTAGAGACATACCCAAATAGACTTGGAACTGTAGCGATAGGTGGTTCTACAACGTATTGACTCGGGCGGGGTGAATACTTTTGCACGCCACACTTTTCAGTTTTTTATCTATAAAAAAAATTGTAAATCATATTTCATTTTCATTCCACTTCACAAGTATGCGCCACTTTGTGTTGGTCTATCACATGAAATCCCAATAAAATAAATGTACATGTGTGGTTGTTACGTGACAAAATGTGGAAAAGTTCAAGGGGGATGAATACTTTTTCAAGCCACTGTATATATATGCAGTATACACCCACTTTATTGGGATGTATCTATGCTTTCATGTTGTTTACACCTACCTCTGACCCTGCCATCTGACTTTCACAACTGAAATCGAGACTTATCAGACCAGGCAAGATTTTTCCAATCTTCTATTGTTCAATTTTGGTGAGCCTGTGTGAATCGTAGCCTCAGTAAATCAGCAGTTTCTAAAATACTCAAACCAGCCCGTCTGGCACCATCAACCATGCCGTGTTCAAAGTCACTTAAAACCCCCTTTCTTCCCCATTCTGTTGCTCGGTTTGAACTTCAACAAGTTTTCCTGTCCAGGGGCCTCATTTATCAAACTGTGCGAAGGATTTGCGTTGGAAGGTTGCTTTTGTAGGATTTAGGGCAATTTGTGCGCACAGAGAGATTAGGATATATGAAAAAGTGCTCACGCACGTCTTACACCTGTTTCCTTTTGTAAATCACAATCAATCCTAAAGCCTTTGCGGGTTCACGTAACGCCCATATTTACCCAGAAATAGTCATTGAAACACCCCAAATTAATATCACTGCGGCCACACCGAAGTTCCCGTTGGGGAGGTTGCGACCAGACAAAATATAGTTTGGTGACAGTGTGTGAGTAAAGGCGTCAGCATGTGGTGATCTCTGTTAATGCTGCAGCCTCAGAATGTTGGACTGTGGTCGAAACAAAAAGCGATCCGACATAAAAGTGGACGCAAAAAGTGCATATCCTCACACAGCAGTGTTTGTGCCACGAGCGATACTAAAACCCCAATGAGAAACTGATACAGAGATTCCTCCCGCGGCAGTGACGGCGGCGGAATGTTTATAATAAACTTCACAGCCCCTTTCAAAACACAGTTACGACGTGCTTAAACATAAAGAAAAACACATGGATGAAATGGACTAAAAGCCATGAAAAATTAGCACAGTATGTGGTACAGTATAGGCTTATGATTAGTGTATGAAACTGTTCACTCCTGTCTGCCTGACTGAGGTATCGAGAATATCGTCAGTGTAAAATTAATAGGCTGTATTCCACCTCAATATTATCAGAGTGAATTCAATAACATGCAGATAGGTTATTCTTTAACAACTGCAGAGCATATTTGAACGTTGTTGTTTTTTTAAAATTTGCACTCTCCGTTTGTAGGCTATTTAAGATCCTAATTTGTTTTGTTATTGTTGGTATCCATGGAAAAATAGTAGTTGTAAGAATGGCTTCATCCGTTTTGCAAAGGAACTCCCAATATACATGGTTTACGATAGGCCTATCTGGATTCATTTTACACAAACACATTCGTTCTCGAACTTCATACATGTGCTGACGGAATCGCCGTTTCTCCTTTCTCCACTTTCTGTGCGTACGCATGGGTCAGAGTTTGCGTGGAGGACCACAGATCTTCCCGTTAAGTTTGCTTTTGATAAATCACAAAGGTTGCATACTGGGTGGTGTACGCCCTCCAATGTGCGTGCGCAGCGTTGATAAATGAGGCCCCAGGTCTATATGCCAAAATGCATTGAGTTGCTGCCATGTGATTGGCTGGTGTACCTAATAAAGTGGCCAGTGAGTGTATATTTATTTATTTATTTTTTAATTACGAGTGGATTTTTATTTTGTTCCTCCACTGGCCACTAGGGGATGCAAATGCATCCCCTGCACCCCCCATAAAACTGCCAGTGGCGGGGCAGACACATTTGGCAGACTAGCATTTATCATCTTTCTGTCAGCTTTGATGAGAAATAAATTAATGCATGTCTCCAACACAAATTTAAATTATTTCAAAACGATAAAGTATGTCCTCTGCCGCTTACTAAGTGACACTGTCTAAAGTGGTATCGGAGTGTTTTGACGAGTCCGATACCCGATACTGTGCTAGTTGAAATTGAAGCTTTTTCTGCGTAACTTTCAGCACGACAAAACCAAATGATGTCAGTTTCAAATGAAGACAAAGTTAAAACACCAGATATCATAAATGTAACACTACAATTTAAAACTTTGGAAATGTCGTTCAGTATAATGTTGGCCTTAACAATACTATTGCCATTATAAAAGATAACATGTTATACACGAAAAAAGGGGGGAAATCTATACATTACATTTTAATGTGTAAATGATCTGCTTTTTCTTTAGGAAATTTGAGCACATATCCTCCAAACTCATCCATTCAGGATGTCCTGCTCTTTACCAGCTGAAGCCAAAGGAAGAGAACATTGGAACTATGAAAAGAATGACTCTTGGTAAAAAGTGTCCGACCAAAGTAAATAAAACCATCTTGCTTGTGGGTGAAACAGGAGCAGGAAAATCTACTCTGATCAACGCTCTGGTCAACTACGCCATGGGAGTGAAGTGGGAGGACAATGTCTGGTTTCAGATGGTAGAAGATGAGAAGAGAAGTCAGTCAGAAAGTCAGACTTCAGATGTGATCGTGTACGAGATCTTTGGTTTTGAAGATAAAACTCTGCCCTACTCTCTGACCATCATCGACACTCCTGGATACGGAGATACCAGAGGCAATGAAAAAGATGAGCTGGTCAGTGAAAGATTATTTGACTTGTTCCGCTCAAATGACGGAGTTCAAGAGATTAACGTGGTGGGTCTGTTGCTGAAAGCAAGTGAGAATCGACTGAGTGACCGACTGAGGTACATCTTTGACTCAGTGGTGTCTCTGTTTGGAAAAGACATGGAGAAGAACATCGTTGCCCTCATCACACACTCAAATGGTGTCACACCTGATAATGCTCTAAAAGCTCTGAAAGATGCAGAAATTAAAAGTGCCAAAGATGAAGAAGGTGATCCTCTTAATTTCCTGTTTGATAACTGCCAGAGCACACAGAGAACAAAGAAGAATAAGATTGGTTTAAAGAATGCCTGGAGCTTAACAGAAGGCCAAATGGGTGAATTCACTGAGTTCCTGAGAGAAACTTTAGCTCAGAAGCTGAAAACAACTGTTGACGTGATGAATACACGCGTCGAACTGACAGCCTGTATCCAAAACCTGCAAGAGAGAGTTGAGTCGATTGAACTTCAACAGAGAGAAATCCAGCAGACTCAGGAAGGTCTGAAGAAACATGAACAAGATATGAACAGCAATGCAGGGTTCACTATACTAGTGGATATCCCCTACAAAGTTACACAATCAATCCGTGGAGGGATGTGGGGAGCGTTTTATCAAGGAGCTGTTTGCTGCAAAACATGTCAAGAGAACTGTCACCATCCTGGATGCACAATAGCCTGGTATCCACGAGACTGTGAGGTCATGAGAAGAGGTCGCTGTACTTCATGTACTAGGAAGTGTCCCGTGTCAGATCATGTGAAAGAAAAGTGGATTTACGTGAACAAGACAAGACAAGAGTGGCAAACCATACAAGACCTGAAGAACAAGTATGACCAGGCTGCAGCAGGCTGTAACAATACAAAAAGCCTTCTGGAAATTCTTGAGAAGAAAATGGAAGAACTTCAGAAAGACAAAGATCGGTGGCTGGATGAGTCTTTTGAGCATGTTCTCAGACTGGAGCAGATCGCCCTGAATGTTAATGCCCTGTCCACTCTCGTCCACGTGGACTTCCTGATTGAGAAGATGACGGAGAAAGGAGAGACAGAGAAGGTTGAGAAACTGAAACAGATGAAAAGTAGAATGGATAAAGGAACCGAATCCGGATTGTGGTACAAGTTTGGTAAAGCAAAGAAGTAGGTGGTCTACATCATGGTGAGCAGACAAGATTAGAGCCAAGGGAGATCCAACTGTAATTATTATAATTTAACTATAAATATTTTCATTTGTTAAAACTGATTTCGATAAAGTTGGATTAATATACATTTTATTTTTGTGTTTGTAAGTTTTAATTAATTTTGTACTTCGAGAATTTACAACATTTTCAAAGGTATGTTACCGTTACGGATGCACCGAAGGTTCGGCCGCCGAAAACCGAAGAATAAATTATTTTCGGATACTGCCGAATATCAGAAAAAGCAGACAAAATTATCGAATATTGACGAACTAAATGGGAAAGATTTTTTTAAAAGAACTGTGAGTTTGTAAACAAGTAAATGCCGTGAGCGCGCTGCAGGAGCAGTTCTGTAAGGTGCGTGAATTGAAAATGTTCCGGTGTGGGAAAAAAATTCAAACTAAACGGAAAACAGTGCAGTACAATGTTTTATACAGTATAAATTTAAATGCTAATCCAAGACTGATGTTTAATCACCTTCGAAACAGAAAAGCCTTGTGCAAGCGAAGCCGCGATTCATCCGGGGAAACCTGGGGTGAAACTGACGGTAGGTCACATTATACAGCAGTTGGTTCTGACCGAGTGATTCGATTGGACGAGAGACATTCCATGCGTTCTGAAGCAGCGCTGATATGAGCGTCCAACATCACTCTGAATGTTCAGGGACTGTTCAACAAACTGACCAAACTGACAAAATCACTCCGCTCACTGATGAGCCGGAGCTTCACTTGTGACTCAGGTTGGCTGTGGCGAGTCTCTCCCCTTTGAGAGGGCATTGCTGCCACACACAGACAGAGACAGTGTGCGGTAGTCGCTCACACTCACGTTACTGAAGACAGCAATAGTGTGTGGAGTTAAACTCAGGCTGCTGAATAATACGAGCGGACGCGATCCAGACGCAGCATAGTTTTAGCCTAGCCTAGCTTTCCCACCTCATTGTATAACTTCCCCCGGGGCCAAAATACACTCATAAACTCTGGGAAATGAAGCGTGGGGGTTTGGATTGGGCAGCGGACCTTATTACCAACTAGATTAAGATCCGCTGTTACTTTTCTTTAGTGATTTTTACGGGACATTGGGCCGCCATGGTTAATGTTACCAGAGTAAACACTGCAGGACGAGCTCACGTCAAGTTGTTGACACGTTGCTTAGCAACGCGCTCCGCTCTGACTGCTGTTGTCGGACTATTTGTGTTGGCGGAAGCAAATACATTCTTAAATGATTAAAGATCACATTTTAAAGTTAACTTGTGAATTTAAGTTGTAAAACTGCTGTATAAAAGCAATATCACACTCGAGGTCGCAATGTTGTCGCTCTATATCAGCGCTGCTGTGATTTGGTCGTAGGTACGAGGCCGCAGAGAAACATAGCAGCGCTGATATAGAGCCACAACATTGCGACCTCGAGTGTGCTATTGCTTAAGTGACATTCACAGTAAGACCTTGCTGGTGTGAGCCGCTGCGCAGAAAAGCTCTTTGCAGAGCCATGTCGGCAAAATGACTACGCGAAAAAATTTAGGCCTACAGTTAGCCACCTCAATCCATTAGTTTATGTCTACAGCTGGCAAAGGTATAATCACCACCTAAGCATGGACATTGTTTAAATAAAGCCTCTCATTTGTATTATCATTACGGCTTTGATGCAAATTCTGAAGTCTGAACATTACGGCGGTAGCTGTGATGCACTTAATTTCAGCACCTCAACCTCCACTGCAAAAAAAAAAGAAAAAAAAAAAGGTAGTGAGTCGTGAATAAAATATACATGTAACTATTAGATTTGAAGTTTTGACTGTTTCTCTATGTATTTAGGGTTACTTTTTAGTTGTAGGCTATGTTCGAGGATCACATTTCAGGGTTTAATGTACGCAATGGTGAAATAAATCTGCGAAAATAAATAAAACTGCAAAAGCCACATTCGGTATTCGGCCAATTGCTTCATTATTTCCCGTTTCGGCCAAGAATGTTCATTTCGTTGCATCCCTTTTTTTAGCATAATCTTTTTTTGTATTTAAGATTTGTCTTAAAATCAGACAGTATGTGATGTTTGAATGTTTGACATGGGAATGTTGTGAACAGTTCTGTTTTAAGATCTACACCAATTAACAATTAAGGACTCAAATTGTATATTCTGTTTAACTTCTGTTTCTTGCTAGAAGTAATGATCATATAGTTGCCATAAGCTTCATAACTTGTTTTTACTATTTGGTATGAGTATAATTTGAATAGATTAATTTGATTCATGAATGTTATATTGTTTCGATAGTATGTTTTTTAATCTGTTGTGATTTAGAGGTTTTGCCTTTTGTTCTGTCTTTTTGTGTAATTTCAAAGCAAATAGACGAGAGGTTCTGTGTCTAAAAATTCCTGAAACCGTTTTAACCACTTAAGACTATCCCTCAGCGATTCCTGTTTTTGGCCGTAAAGGGCATAACATGGGGGAAAAAATCTGTTGTTTAAATGTCTGAATGCCTGCTAAATCCCTCTCAATGATCACTTATGCCCGACTACAATGTGTGGGGGTTTGTTTAGCTAGACAGGGTTGAGGGTTTAACAACCCCCAACTTGCACTAAGATTATGTCATATATACATCTCGTAGCAGCTGTGTTTTTAAATATGGCTGGCATGAAGTTTTAGTTAGTCTTGAGAAAGATTATTTTTAAGTGACTTTTTGTGTAACATGTTCTACAAGGAGGAACTGATAAAATCTTCTTTAAAATTATATTTTGTAAATTATCTGCTCTTTCTTTAGGAATACTAACACCTCATCCAAATTTAAGAACATCACCTCTAAAGTTCTGATCCATTCAGGATCTCCTTCTCTCTACCAGCTGACACCAAAGGAAGAGAATAAAGGAACTCTGAAAAGACTGACGCTTGGTAAAAAAAATGAAAAAAAGACAAGTAAAACCATTTTGCTTGTGGGTGAAACAGGAGCAGGAAAATCTACTATGGTCAATGCTTTAGTCAACTACGCCATGGGAGTGGAGTGGGAGGACAATGTCTGGTTTCAGATCATAGAAGACGAGAAGAAGAGTCAGTCAGAAAGTCAGACATCAGATGTGATCATGTACGAGATCTTTGGTTTTGAAGGTAAAACTCTGCCCTACTCTCTGACCATCATCGATACTCCTGGATACGGAGACACAGGAGGGACAGAACAAGATGCCAGAGTCAGTGAAAAATTACTTGACTTGCTCCGCTCAACTGACGTAGTTCAAGAGATTAATGTGGTGGGTCTGGTGATGAAAGCAAGTGAAAATCGACTCACTGACCGATTGAGGTACATCTTTGATTCAGTGCTGTCTCTGTTTGGAAAAGACATGGAGAAGAACATTGTTGCTCTCTTCACACACTCGAATGGTGTCACACCTGAAAATGCTCTAAAAGCTCTAAAAGATGCAGAAATGAAAAGCGCCAAAGATGAAGAAGGTGAGCCTCTTCATTTCCTGTTTGATAACTGCCAGAGCACACAGAGAAGAAATAAAAACAAGATTGCTTTAAAAAAGGCATGGAGCTTAAAAATTGACCAAATGGGTAAATTCAGGGACCTCCTGAAAAAAAATAACCCTCATAATGTGATAGGAACTTTTGAAGTGTTGAATACACGCGTCAACCTGACAGCCTGCATCCAAAACCTGCGGGAGAGAATTGAGATGAAGAACAATCAAAACTTCACGATAGAAGTTGACAAGGTCTACAAAGATAAACAACGTATCGATGGTGGGATGTGGGGGTTGGGGTTGTTTTACGAAGGAGCCGTTTGCTGCACGAAGTGCGAGGAGAACTGTCACTATCCTGGATGCACAATGGCCTGGTATCCAGAGCACTGCGTGGTCATGACAGGAGGAAAAGATAGTCACTGTACTTCATGCACCGGGAAGTGTCCAGTGTCAGATCATGTGAAAGAAGACTGGAAGTATGTGACCAAGACAAGACAAGTTCAGAAAACCAGACTAGACCTGAAAGAGAAGTATGAAAAGGCAGCAGCAGACAAAATACACAATTTGGAAATTCTTGAAAAAATAATGGAACATCTTTGGCTAGATGAGTCGTATGAGCATGTTCTCAGACTGGAGGAAATCGCCCTGAATGTTAATTCACTGTCCACTCATGTCCATCTGGACTTCCTGATTGAGAAGATGAAGGAGAAAGGAGACAAAGAGAAGGTCAAGAGACTGGAAGAGATAAAAGGTCGAATGGATGAAGGAACCAAAGCAGCACTGCAGTATGCGTTTGGTCAAGCGAAGTAGGCGAACTACATCATGGTGAGAAGACAAATTTGGAGCCAATGGAGATGAAGTTGAGGACATTAATATTTTTTTGTTTACAGTGAATCAGATAAAATTGTATACATGTTTTGTGTTGGTTGAAGTTTGAATTAATTTTGGATTTAAGAATTAATTAACTGAATGTTACCATAATATTTTTGGTATTTAAGATTTTTCTTCAATCAGATAGTAAGTGATATTTGAATGTTTAACTTGTTGAGTGCCCTTCTCAGTTGGACATTTAAGAAATCCAATTGTGTACTCAAAGTAACTTTTAAATAGTAATGATTGTAACTAAACCATTTGTGTCCTGCTAAAATGAATGCTCATATAAAAGTGTAGTTTCCTTTCATTATTTTTTCTTACTTTTTGGTATAATCTATAACCATTTAATTACTTTAGTTAGATTCGATGTATGTTGTATTGCTTAGATAGGAACATGTTTTTTTCTCTGATTTTGCCTTTTCTTTTGTCTGAAGTTTTGGCTCATTGTAAGAATGTGCATGTGACCTGTGTGACCAATCAAAATATTCCACTTAACCATTCTCCTAAGAGAGTTTAAACCCTTAAAATGTTTTCTTTTTTCGGCCTCAAGAGGCAGAACAGAAAGGACATATATAAGGAAAGTTTAATGAGCAAACAAAACGAAATTATTGCTAGATCTATGATAAACTTTGTGATTCACAATTTTATAACTTATAAATCAGGTGTATTTAATATGATCATACATTTGGAAGACAATTAGTTTTGATGTTGGGAAACTAAATACAAGTAAACTCATTGTAAAGGAGTTTGGCCTGGAGTGGGTTGAATCCTCCTCCTGTGTGTGTTACAGCACAGGTGAGGTGTTGTAGGAAACGAGGTGTGGGACCATGTGAAGCAAGATCAAACACCACCTTGAGTGAAAACATTTACAGCCTGTGTTGTCTATAGTTAATGTGTGTTAATTCTAAGTACTATAACCACAAAGGGGAGACTGCTTTTCCCCGTCATATCTGCATGTCTGTGTATCACTGATAATGGCTTCTGTTTGCAATCAATAAAGATCAACTGAGAATCAGAATATTGTCTCATCTGGTATTTTATTACCTGCACTAGACACAATAATATTTCAGTTTCCTGACCACATTGAGTCTTCACTGGATTATCAGCAAGTTTTTGAGCCTAAAAATGTGTCTGCCTTTTTCATTAAAACATACAGTATTATATAATTTTTCGAGTTGATACAGAAACACAGACCAACATTAGAACTGATGTTTCATTTATGTCTCTTGGATCTCAATTAGATTTTCTTAATAAATAACTAAAGATTAAAGATTTAAAATACTGATTTGATTCTGTTTTATCCTGTTTGGTTATTGTTGTAGGACACAACTATTTACATTTTACAGATTTACTCTTTGCATCAGTAATTTAAAACTCAAAACTCAAAGAAAACTGACATAGAAACATCTTTATACAAACAAATTGATAGACATAAAACATATATTTTGGACAGAATTAGAATGAATATTTAGCCTTATATGTTAAATGTGATTTTTAGCATATGGTAGAAACAGCAATACTTTTGGAGATAAGTGAAGGATTATTTTGTTGGAATTGTTTGAACATCTACCTCAAATATGGCACGGTCAAGCAGCTTTTCAATATAAGAAATAATAAGTTAAGGAGTGTGATCACTGACAATGTAAAACCTGTTTGTTCTCAGAGACAGTATTTGCTGAGCCCTCGTGTTGGCTTAATAGCACATTAAAACACTGCAGCACACAGCAGTGTTCCCAATGAGTTTTTTTTTTATGTTAGTAATGTTTTATTATTTTAATTGTGAATTGATTAATAATCATACCAAGTTTTTATTTGAATGGAGAAGACAACCAGCAGTAGTGTGTCCTTTTGTCCAGCAGATGGCAGCAGTGTATCAGGAAAAACAGAAAGGAGACGAGCAAGACTAGTGTGTTGATGTGTATTACATTTTGAGGACTTGATCTTTTTTGCCTTTGCAATATTGCCATTTTGAGTGAGCTGAATTATTTCATTTGACCACATCAAATGCTGAATCACTGATCATCTTAATTGAAAATCTGAAATATTCTTAAGCTTTCTGCTCTTAAATTTAAATATGAATAACACAAGGTCATATAGATTATACAATAGTAGTAAACACTTAGAAATCTGATCGTGAGCAATAATCAGAGAAAACAGACCATAGACACAGTTAAGTCAATTAAAAAGTAATATCGCAAGTGTTGCTTCTTAACATACTATAATTGTATAGCAACTTTGCCAATTTGTCTGTGACAATGTTCTAAAGGTAAATGGTCAGATAAAAGTGTCCACTAAGTATAAACTAAGAATATACAGTATATATTGAATATATTGTTTTTGTAGTTTAGTATCAATAGTTATTTTGTAATAAGGTTTTGCTTGTTTTGAAGTGGAGTTGTGGTTTTTGGGGGCGTAATTGGACACTCACTTGCCATTCAATGTGTGATTTTAGCTCTGTTGTAAACTTTGAGGAGAATAAATGAAGCCTTTTTATTTCAACCTTGCATATCACAGTATGTTATAAAATACTGTAGATTTTCAGGGATTACATTTAGAGGACATGAGCTTTTTCTGGCCTTTGCAATACTGCCATGTTTACTTCATAAGATGTAATTACTTCCTTTGATCAAATGCTGAATCTTTGATCATCTTAATTGTAAATCTTAAATATTCTTTAGCTTTCTGCTCTTAAATTTAAAACCTTGGGAACATCACAAGGTGAGATAATGGCACAACATGACCAAATATAAAGTGGCCATTATTACAGCGGACTCCAGTCATCAGCTTACCTTGACATTAGAGACTCAAGGCCCCAACTCGACAGTATCCAGCAGAGAAGGCCGTCCATTAGTTCCTGCAATGGCAAACAAAAGAACCAGGTTATCTTATTGTTCAATATCAAATAACATTATTTTGAAACCACCCATACTGATAGCAACATCCTGTAGCACAGTGGTATAGGTCAGTGATAGAACAACACTAACCCCTGCTGCCTGGTCAAAAAATAAGTTACTGACACTTCAAACTAATATTCGTCAGTATTTAAAGCTTGCTATCTAGAAAGAGAGAATCAATATCATCTGGTTAAATGGTTATGTGTAACTTTACGTAATGCTTTCTTTACTAAAATTGCTATAAAGTGACGTTAGCATTAAGAGGGGGTTACGTTAACTGGTAGTCGCAGTGTTGTCCCCCGCTATCAACCGGTTGAAAATAAGTCACAACAACATACACTTAAAACTAATGTTTGACAATATCATATGCACATACACTATTATCTAGCTCAAATGTTAACATATAACTTATCTTATGTCATGTGTAGTTATGCTCTTTTTACTACATTTTGACTTCAAGTGTTTTTGAAGTTACGTTACTATCAAGTTAAATTTACTGACTAAACTAACTACATCAGTTCGGTGGATTAAGTAGCAATTTACGGGTGAAGACGTTGGTTATCAATAAACCGAGATATTGTAGCTTCTTTGCGCTGCTAGCTTATCAATATTAGTATTGACTGACATTACTGCAAACTTTTTCAATAAGGTTGTAGCTTCATACACAAAGTTACAAAGTGGCAGTGAAACGTAAAGTCCTAAAAACTTAAAATTTAGTTACAAATGAATGCAAATTTAACATTACCTTCAGCAGAGATGTTTTCCTGTTCACAGCAGTAGTCATCAGTCCAGCCATGAAGGGAAAATAACAGGGGGAGCTGGGGCGGGAATACATGACCCAGTGCTAAAACAAACCATTCAGGATGGTGGTGTCTTCAGCTTTCAGGTTTAATTATCATTTATTGGGGCGCTCCGGTGGTGTAGTGGATAGAGCGTGTACCATATTGGCTCAGGCCTTCGTTGCAGTGGTCGCAGGTTCAAATCCGACTTGTGGACCTTTACTGCAGGTCACCCCCCCCCCCTCTCTCTGTCTCCCCATTTCAACTCTGTACTAATAAAGCTTGAAAATGACAAAAAATCATCTTTAATTATTATTTATTTATTTATTTAATTAAAATTAAAATGATTGTTTGTGGGGTTCAGCGTGAAACAGGGCTTTATATTGGTACTATTTCAAACTTGCACATGGTTTTAAATTGAGATATCTATGCCTGTCAATTATCTCTCATTTTCATTGAAAACCAATTCAAGTACAATCATAATACCATTTCATTACAAATGGCAATATTATTTTAATATAATCACAAAAAAAATCTCCAAATTGAAGGAGAAAGCAAAGGTTTTCTAGGTGTTCACATTGATGCCGATCGGAGGTGAAGCCGATAGACATTAACCGGGTGTTAGCGGGCTTTAGTGTTTTTCTTTGTCCAGTGTATTCAGGGCTTCACTTACCTCTGTGCTGATAGGTCATGCTGCCTGCTCCCTGTCCTCCCGACATCCTCCTGTCTGCTAAACAATCAAAATGTATTCCTATAACATCTTGTTTAAACTGTTTACTGCTTTATGGAACTATTTCAAACTTGCACATGGCAAAGATTTTGCGCATATTTTAATGTTTGTTCCACATCTTACACCACAGATCCAACAGATCCAATATTTTATTCGTCAACAAATTTGTCCTTTTCCATCTTCACTTAACCAGTATTGGAAATAATGGCCTGGGACAAGTGCCCATTTACAGAGACCCTCTGAGTTCTGTCTGTTAAGACATTTAAAAGCAACAGCAGAATCTGATGGGGATATCTTCTTATCTTACTATAACCAGAAGCTGATTATAAATCACTAACCAGCTATATTAAGTTGCAACCAAACACAGACAGATGTAAAAACCCACCCACTGACATAGAACAGACTGATTTAAATATGATCCTAATCTGTCTCAATTTGCACTTTCTACATTCTGGCGCTGCTGCACTGTTATCACAAACTGTGAGTTCATCTGTGTGTTTTCTTACTTGTTTTTTAATAATGAAGATATGCACTCTTTCTTTATATGAGATATCCCAGCTTGAATAGTTGAGCACATTTACAGTACAGATTGTCAGTGAGCTTTGAGGGCCAAAGATTAATAATAAATAATAGTTTATAAATCATAATCGAGGTAAAATGTGAAATGTAAAATTGTGATATTGATTTGAGGTCAAATTGCCCTAATTAAAGGTGGAGTCAGCGATTCTGGAGAACTGAAATACATTTTTGTCAAAATCAGTGAATATCTCCTCATGATCCACTACCTGTCTGTACTGTGTGTGTGGTGAAAAACACAGCCTGGACTCTGTAAACTGGTATAAACAAAGGGCCCACTGTAGCTAGCAACATGCCAGTTCACAGAGCCTAGGCTGTGTATTAACACAGGATTTCTTTTCGGCGCACACACAGTACAGACAGGTAGCGGATTGTGGGGAGATATTCACTGATTTTGACAACAAGCGTTCTCCAGAATCACTGAGTTTACCTTTAATAGCCAATATGACAGGTGCTCTCTCTTGCTGTGTTTGTACATGTGTCTCGAAGGTTTTATTATTTTTTTACAGTTTTTTAGTTTTAGTTTTTTACAGCTGTTCTGTTTTGTTGCGCATGTCGTTTTCTACATTGTCCAATAAAATTAACCTTATCCCTTCTGTCATTATCATTATACGTTATTATAGCTTCATTCATTACCATATAATACTTTTAATCTTAATAAATAATTAGTCATTATTACATTTCCCTCATTGACATAACACTGATATATCTGGTCATCATTCAGCACACATGGACTTACCCAATCCAACCAGGTCACTCAAAACTTCTGCTTCCCTGAAAAAAACAAAAACAAAGGGAAGCCTGTTACAACAGCTAATGTTTAGCTCAGACTTACATAAACCACCACAGCAGCTCAAGACTTCTCTTTAAATACTTTATTTATGGATATTTTTTAGAGAGGAAAAACTGAGAAACACAAAAACAAAAGACAAAATAAAACAAACAACTAACATGGCGTACTCTACTCTACAGGTTTCTAAGGACATTGTTTAAACTAAAGGTAAATGTTAAGCAGAAAATAAAAAGTCAACGAGGTGTCATGTAGGTCCCTTCAGTGCTGTTATATAGTCCAGGAAAGGCTGGTTTAAACTTCTCTGCTTTCCCTGAAATCTCATAATGAATATTCTCCATATATAAAGTGCTGGGAGAACCCTATGAGCCAGATGTTAAGACTTTTTAAATGGAATATTCAACTATATATATTGATGTCAAAAAACGAATCTACAACCCACTCACCCTGCATTGTCTCACTGCTCGTGACTGTTAGCTTACATTAGCCAATGTGATATATTATTACAGTATGAAATGCCGAGTCACAGGCACAGCTAGCTAGCTATTATAGTAGTAGTAATGTGGGCTACGGTAAGTGACCATTCACCTGCTAGCTTATACTAGTTAGCTTATGTTTATTAAGGCTGAACTGTCACTTTGGGCAAACGTTAGAAACTAGCTAACATTGCCGCTAATCCATGAAACACTTGACAAGATGTAATTAGGAAATTCATTACCTCATAAAGTAAAGTTTATTTAACTTTAACGATAAATAGGATCGCTACTTACATTGAACTACGGCGGTTCGGTCCGGGGCGAAGCGCGCGAGCTCAGGCGCTACGGGAGTGACGTCAGGGTTAAGAAATGGTGCGATCTACTTTAGGGGTGTCCGAAATAATATTACTATTCGCTTCCAGGCTTCAGTTTGGGAAATGTATTGTCTTATTAAGATTTCAGGTAAAAAAAAAATAGTTATATTAATGTTTCGACCGCCGTGACCTGTTGTTGTTAGGTCTTTAGACTTAATTAGGAGGAGAGACCCCCGCCCCCCCCACACATTCAAACCAACATACGATTTACTCATAGATAGTAAATAATAGGATTTACTGTACTGTAGGCTACTGTATTTTATTTTATTTTATTTTATTTTAAGATTAACAGCGGAGTTGGAAAATAGGTCTGATTTATAAAAATCTAAATTGAAAAAATGTAATTAATTAATTAATTTTAAAAAGTGCACCTTCTGATGAATGGGATAATTAAACTACAACTCCCAAGATGCATTTCACTGACTAAAAAGACCTTCGTTTAATCAATCTATCTACTTATATGAGCCCAGACGACAGCGCCTATCAGCTGTGCCACTGTGGCGTCATCATGTTCAACTTTTAAACATTCAACATTTTCATTCAAGATTTTAACAACCAAAGTATAAACTCAATAAACTGTTTCTATTCATCATAGAAATAAAAATAAATTAATTAATACAATAAAAAGTCAGCAGAATGCCAAGTTTATAGGGTAATGCTCATGCTACTTGTGTTTGTGTCTGAGTTTATGCTCCTTGTTTGTATGCACTTGTTTGTGCTTATGTATTTTTGTCTGCATTCATGCCACTTGTATGCTCCTTCTTGTCTGTGCTTTTTGGCTTTCTTTAAATGCTTATTTGTTTTAATCGTGCCATATGTTCATGCACTTTGATCTGTCTGTATGCTACTTTCTGTTTCCGTTTTAACCTGAAATTTTAATTTCTCATTTTGAATTTTGAATTTTGAATTTTTTTTTTTTTTTTTGGGAATGTGTGCTCTATGCTTGATGTATTTTGTTTTCTTACTTGATGTATTTTGTTATTGCTTATGTAAAGCACCTTGAATGGCCTTGTGTCCGAAATGTGCTCTAAAAATAAACTTGCCTTGCCTTGCCTCGTTTCGTATTTTTCACACGT
>NW_027648335.1:521937-529437 GCF_949987685.1 Ammodytes marinus
AAATCCGACCCGTGGACCTTTACTGCAGGTCATCCCCCCCCCCCCTCTCTCTCTCTCTCTCTCTGTCTCTCCATTTCAACTCTGTACTGTCTAATAAAGCTTGAAAATGCCAAAAAATAATCTGTGTAATATGACATCATCAAGAAAGTTCTAGAAGGTTCTAGAATGCAACGCTCCCTGGGTAACCCCCCCCCCCCCCTTTAGAATAATAACAGAAGCTACAGTGGCCTTCAAGGACAAGAACAATTCTAAATTCTAAACAATGCACCTGATGACATTCCAAAAACATGGATTCCTCCATAAGGCCTGCCCGCTCAATGTACAAAATGTAATATTTAGTGTGAATGCTGGAGCTTCCAGCATTCACACTATTGTTATCCAAATCTTTATTAGTGTGAATGCTGGAGCTTCCAGCATTCACACTATTGTTATCCAAATCTTTATTAGTGTGAATGCTGGAGCTTCCAGCATTCACACTATTGTTATCCAAATCTTTATTAGTGTGAATGCTGGAGCTTCCAGCATTCACACTATTGTTATCCAAATCTTTATTAGTGTGAATGCTGGAGCTTCCAGCATTCACACTATTGTTATCCAAATCTTTATTAAACTTATTTTTCCGCTTCCGTACGTTTTTTGGCTCTCTTCAACTCCTTCAAATCTTCAGCTATTTCAACCATACAAATACCAAAATGTTCAGCTCTTTAAGGACATGTGTGGACATCTTTTAACATTTTTCTACCTTTTAAACTTTTTAAAATATTCAGCTTTTTAACCAACTTTTTTAACACTGAAGCGGATGGGAACAGCCTCCAAACCCTTCAAAACTGTAACTCCTTCAAATTTTCAGCTATTTAAACCATTCAAGAATCACAGTGTTCTGCTCTTTCAGCACACTATTAAACACATTTCAACATGTTTCAATCTTTTAAAATATTTAAAATATTCAGCTTTTTAACAAATTATTTTAACACTGAAGCGGGTGAGGAGCAGCATTCCAAACCGCTAAAACTTCCTCCGCTTTGAAACCTATCTCCTCCCGCATTTTTTCAGCTACAACCTCCATTCAAACGTTAAACAATTCACATTAATTGCAGCTATTCAATTCCTATTCAACTTTTTAAAATCTTAAACAGTCTTTGAACAAACATAGTTTTAGTTTTAAGCTTTTTTCAACCTCTTTCTAAATTTATAATGGGATCCGGATGGGACGGAATGTTCAGAGGCAGAGTGGGGGAACCAACTGTTACAGTGTAGAACTCGTGTAAAAATACACCAAAACCTTCCACATAACTGCCTCTCACTCCCACAAATTAAACCCTACGCGGATAATTTTTACATAAAAATGTAGGACATATTCTGCCGGTCGCATAGATGTGACTACTGAAGCAATCGGACCTACACAATGGAAGTTTTGGGCTTCCAAGCTAAATGGTGTCCAACCAACTGCCGCCTTGATAACTGAGACATGACATTTCTGGAGAAAGGCAGACTGTACCACACCTTTAAAATGCTCTGGTTCTCATATTCTTCACATTACAGACATAATCTTCACACTGTGTCTTTATCAGATTCTTCTGGTTCTAACAATAAAATAATTTTGTCAGTTAGACTCACGGTCCGTCAGTTAGAGGCAGCGGTTTTAGGTGAGGTTTTGGATGAAATGACCTCTCTGAGGCCTCTAAAAGATGGGATTTCTGCCTGATCACAGACCCTCAATAAGACATACACTCACCTTGGTGACTCACTCTGCCCATTAAAGGGCAATTTAACTTTTTTTCTTGATTATTTTTTTCTTTTTTCTGCTTTATTAGACAGTTCGGAGAGGCACAGTTGAAATGGGGCAAACACTCTGCTCTTTGAAGGCCTATTTCACACATCATTTTTTTTTTCATGTCTTTCAGTAATAATTTTATCTAGACATTTTTAAATATTCAACATCATTCCTATAAGAGTTAAACAATTCACTACTGTTCATACTTAAGACTGTTTCTTACTTTTCCACATCTTCATACTCCTTTAGCTGATTCATATACATTCAAGCCATCAAGGTAGTTTAGCTCCAAGTCTATTCAATTACTATTTCATAGTTTTAAGATTTTTATCCATGTCTTTCAACTTCTTCATAATTTCAGCAAGAAATGTTATTCAAACCTCTATATATTCAACTTTTCAACTCCTTTTAAACTTATTTTACACAATTATGACCTTTATAAACTTCAACAACTTTATAAACCTTTATAGACATTTTCAAATCTTCATACTCAGCTATCCAGTTTAGCGTAAGCTGTTTCAGCATTCACACGCATTTTCAGCAGGAAATGCATTTTCTAGTTAAACTTATTAAACTTATTTTTCCGCTTCCGTACGTTTTTTGGCTCTCTTCAACTCCTTCAAATCTTCAGCTATTTCAACCATACAAATACCAAAATGTTCAGCTCTTTAAGGACATGTTTGGACCTCTTTTAACATTTTTCTACCTTTTAAACTTTTTAAAATATTCAGCTTTTTAACCAACTTATTTAACACTGAAGCGGATGGGAGCAGCCTCCAAATCCTTCAAAAGTGTAACTCCTTCAAATTTTCAGCTATTTAAACCATTCAATAATCACAATGTTCAGCTCTTTCAGCACACTATTAAACACATTTCAACATGTTTCAATCTTTTAAACTATTTCAAATATTCAGCTTTTTAACAAATTATTTTAACATTGACGCGGATAGGAGCAGCATTCCAAACCGCTAAAACTTCCTCCGCTTTGAAACCTATCTCCTCCCGCATTTTTTCAGCTACAACCTCCATTCAAACGTTAAACAATTCACATTAATTACAGCTATTCAATTCCTATTCAACTTTTTAAAATCTTAAACAGTCTTTGAACAAACATAGTTTTAGTTTTAAGCTTTTTTCAACCTCTTTCTAAATTTATAATGGGATCCGGATGGGACGGAATGTTCAGAGGCAGAGTGGGGGAACCAACTGTTACAGTGTAGAACTCGTGTAAAAATACACCAAAACCTTCCACATAACTGCCTCTCACTCCCACAAATTAAACCCTACGCGGATAATTTTTACATAAAAATGTAGGACATATTCTGCCGGTCGCATAGATGTGACTACTGAAGCAATCGGACCTACACAATGGAAGTTTTGGGCTTCCAAGCTAAATGGTGTCCAACCAACTGCCGCCTTGATAACTGAGACATGACATTTCTGGAGAAAGGCAGACTGTACCACACCTTTAAAATGCTCTGGTTCTCATATTCTTCACATTACAGACATAATCTTCACACTGTGTCTTTATCAGATTCTTCTGGTTCTAACAATAAAATAATTTTGTCAGTTAGACTCACGGTCCGTCAGTTAGAGGCAGCGGTTTTAGGTGAGGTTTTGGATGAAATGACCTCTCTGAGGCCTCTAAAAGTTGGGATTTCTGCCTGATCACAGACCCTCAATAAGACATACACTCACCTTGGTGACTCACTCTGCCCATTAAAGGGCAATTTAACTTTTTTTCTTGATTATTTTTTTCTTTTTTCCGCTTTATTAGACAGTTCGGAGAGGCACAGTTGAAATGGGGCAAACACTCTGCTCTTTGAAGGCCTATTTCACACATCATTTTTTTTTTCATGTCTTTCAGTAATAATTTTATCTAGACATTTTTAAATATTCAACATCATTCCTATAAGAGTTAAACAATTCACTACTGTTCATACTTAAGACTGTTTCTTACTTTTCCACATCTTCATACTCCTTTAGCTGATTCATATACATTCAAGCCATCAAGGTAGTTTAGCTCCAAGTCTATTCAATTACTATTTCATAGTTTTAAGATTTTTATCCATGTCTTTCAACTTCTTCATAATTTCAGCAAGAAATGTTATTCAAACCTCTATATATTCAACTTTTCAACTCCTTTTAAACTTATTTTACACAATTATGACCTTTATAAACTTCAACAACTTTATAAACCTTTATAGACATTTTCAAATCTTCATACTCAGCTATCCAGTTTAGCGTAAGCTGTTTCAGCATTCACACGCATTTTCAGCAGGAAATGCATTTTCTAGTTAAACTTATTTTTCCGCTTCCGTACGTTTTTTGGCTCTCTTCAACTCCTTCAAATCTTCAGCTATTTCAACCATACAAATACCAAAATGTTCAGCTCTTTAAGGACATGTTTGGACCTCTTTTAACATTTTTCTACCTTTTAAACTTTTTAAAATATTCAGCTTTTTAACCAACTTATTTAACACTGAAGCGGATGGGAGCAGCCTCCAAATCCTTCAAAAGTGTAACTCCTTCAAATTTTCAGCTATTTAAACCATTCAATAATCACAATGTTCAGCTCTTTCAGCACACTATTAAACACATTTCAACATGTTTCAATCTTTTAAACTATTTCAAATATTCAGCTTTTTAACAAATTATTTTAACATTGACGCGGATAGGAGCAGCATTCCAAACCGCTAAAACTTCCTCCGCTTTGAAACCTATCTCCTCCCGCATTTTTTCAGCTACAACCTCCATTCAAACGTTAAACAATTCACATTAATTACAGCTATTCAATTCCTATTCAACTTTTTAAAATCTTAAACAGTCTTTGAACAAACATAGTTTTAGTTTTAAGCTTTTTTCAACCTCTTTCTAAATTTATAATGGGATCCGGATGGGACGGAATGTTCAGAGGCAGAGTGGGGGAACCAACTGTTACAGTGTAGAACTCGTGTAAAAATACACCAAAACCTTCCACATAACTGCCTCTCACTCCCACAAATTAAACCCTACGCGGATAATTTTTACATAAAAATGTAGGACATATTCTGCCGGTCGCATAGATGTGACTACTGAAGCAATCGGACCTACACAATGGAAGTTTTGGGCTTCCAAGCTAAATGGTGTCCAACCAACTGCCGCCTTGATAACTGAGACATGACATTTCTGGAGAAAGGCAGACTGTACCACACCTTTAAAATGCTCTGGTTCTCATATTCTTCACATTACAGACATAATCTTCACACTGTGTCTTTATCAGATTCTTCTGGTTCTAACAATAAAATAATTTTGTCAGTTAGACTCACGGTCCGTCAGTTAGAGGCAGCGGTTTTAGGTGAGGTTTTGGATGAAATGACCTCTCTGAGGCCTCTAAAAGTTGGGATTTCTGCCTGATCACAGACCCTCAATAAGACATACACTCACCTTGGTGACTCACTCTGCCCATTAAAGGGCAATTTAACTTTTTTTCTTGATTATTTTTTTCTTTTTTCCGCTTTATTAGACAGTTCGGAGAGGCACAGTTGAAATGGGGCAAACACTCTGCTCTTTGAAGGCCTATTTCACACATCATTTTTTTTTTCATGTCTTTCAGTAATAATTTTATCTAGACATTTTTAAATATTCAACATCATTCCTATAAGAGTTAAACAATTCACTACTGTTCATACTTAAGACTGTTTCTTACTTTTCCACATCTTCATACTCCTTTAGCTGATTCATATACATTCAAGCCATCAAGGTAGTTTAGCTCCAAGTCTATTCAATTACTATTTCATAGTTTTAAGATTTTTATCCATGTCTTTCAACTTCTTCATAATTTCAGCAAGAAATGTTATTCAAACCTCTATATATTCAACTTTTCAACTCCTTTTAAACTTATTTTACACAATTATGACCTTTATAAACTTCAACAACTTTATAAACCTTTATAGACATTTTCAAATCTTCATACTCAGCTATCCAGTTTAGCGTAAGCTGTTTCAGCATTCACACGCATTTTCAGCAGGAAATGCATTTTCTAGTTAAACTTATTTTTCCGCTTCCGTACGTTTTTTGGCTCTCTTCAACTCCTTCAAATCTTCAGCTATTTCAACCATACAAATACCAAAATGTTCAGCTCTTTAAGGACATGTTTGGACCTCTTTTAACATTTTTCTACCTTTTAAACTTTTTAAAATATTCAGCTTTTTAACCAACTTATTTAACACTGAAGCGGATGGGAGCAGCCTCCAAATCCTTCAAAAGTGTAACTCCTTCAAATTTTCAGCTATTTAAACCATTCAATAATCACAATGTTCAGCTCTTTCAGCACACTATTAAACACATTTCAACATGTTTCAATCTTTTAAACTATTTCAAATATTCAGCTTTTTAACAAATTATTTTAACATTGACGCGGATAGGAGCAGCATTCCAAACCGCTAAAACTTCCTCCGCTTTGAAACCTATCTCCTCCCGCATTTTTTCAGCTACAACCTCCATTCAAACGTTAAACAATTCACATTAATTACAGCTATTCAATTCCTATTCAACTTTTTAAAATCTTAAACAGTCTTTGAACAAACATAGTTTTAGTTTTAAGCTTTTTTCAACCTCTTTCTAAATTTATAATGGGATCCGGATGGGACGGAATGTTCAGAGGCAGAGTGGGGGAACCAACTGTTACAGTGTAGAACTCGTGTAAAAATACACCAAAACCTTCCACATAACTGCCTCTCACTCCCACAAATTAAACCCTACGCGGATAATTTTTACATAAAAATGTAGGACATATTCTGCCGGTCGTATAGATGTGACTACTGAAGCAATCGGACCTACACAATGGAAGTTTTGGGCTTCCAAGCTAAATGGTGTCCAACCAACTGCCGCCTTGATAACTGAGACATGACATTTCTGGAGAAAGGCAGACTGTACCACACCTTTAAAATGCTCTGGTTCTCATATTCTTCACATTACAGACATAATCTTCACACTGTGTCTTTATCAGATTCTTCTGGTTCTAACAATAAAATAATTTTGTCAGTTAGACTCACGGTCCGTCAGTTAGAGGCAGCGGTTTTAGGTGAGGTTTTGGATGAAATGACCTCTCTGAGGCCTCTAAAAGTTGGGATTTCTGCCTGATCACAGACCCTCAATAAGACATACACTCACCTTGGTGACTCACTCTGCCCATTAAAGGGCAATTTAACTTTTTTTCTTGATTATTTTTTTCTTTTTTCCGCTTTATTAGACAGTTCGGAGAGGCACAGTTGAAATGGGGCAAACACTCTGCTCTTTGAAGGCCTATTTCACACATCATTTTTTTTTTCATGTCTTTCAGTAATAATTTTATCTAGACATTTTTAAATATTCAACATCATTCCTATAAGAGTTAAACAATTCACTACTGTTCATACTTAAGACTGTTTCTTACTTTTCGACATCTTCATACTCCTTTAGCTGATTCATATACATTCAAGCCATCAAGGTAGTTTAGCTCCAAGTCTATTCAATTACTATTTCATAGTTTTAAGATTTTTATCCATGTCTTTCAACTTCTTCATAATTTCAGCAAGAAATGTTATTCAAACCTCTATATATTCAACTTTTCAACTCCTTTTAAACTTATTTTACACAATTATGACCTTTATAAACTTCAACAACTTTATAAACCTTTATAGACATTTTCAAATCTTCATACTCAGCTATCCAGTTTAGCGTAAGCTGTTTCAGCATTCACACGC
>NW_027648335.1:544437-546937 GCF_949987685.1 Ammodytes marinus
GTCCAGGGAGAGAGCAACGGGGCAAGTCCAGGGGGCTGAGTGGGAGCAGGCTAGAGCAGGCAGGCAGGAGGAGTCCGGGGGGGTAGTGCTGGAGAGCGAGGGCTGGAGCTGGTGGCTGGAGTCAGGCCGGGAGAACTGCGGCAGAGAAACAGGGGTTAACCAGGAAGAAATGCAAAAAGGCGAAGCTGAAAACAGGTGAGTAAGAGAGAGAACTGACTGTGTGTAAACAGAGGCTACAATCTGGCAGTGTCTGGAAGGTAGGCCCGGGTATATGTAGAGCAGTTGATGATGATTGAAGGCAGCTGTGAATGTTGGTAATTGACTCCAGCACACCTGACTCCAACCCTGCAATTAGACCAGCACACAGACAAGGGTGAAAGGGAAAACACACACAAGGCCAAGGGGCCCAAGCGGGATCATGACACAAACAGCCCTTTAAAGGCCTGTCCTTAAAACTTAGTTGTTAACAGAATTTAATTTGCTTTATTGTATAATATTTTAATGCACAATACATGCTTTCTGCCTATTGAACTTTGTCCCAGAACCTGAGAACTCCAAAGTGTTTTGCTACAAGTTTGTTGTTTAGCCTTGAAGAAGATTTTGGCCCATACAGAGGTATGACACATTCATGCACAGTAGTTGAGGAGAAAAGACTCCCTAAATTTCCCATACCCTGTTATCTGCCTAATTGAGAACATTTCTGCTTTCGCCAGCAAAAACAAGGGCTGGACACACCAAACTTAGTATGTGTTTGCGCACACACCACCTTCTCTTGCATATAATCTCTGTACACTGTTCATTCGATGTATTCAACCATGTATCAAGCCAGGTACATTGTTGATTCCCTTGTATGCTGTTTGCAAGTAAATTTCACCTGCTTTCAAGAAGGCCTGACTGTCCTTCGGGTTGCCGGATCCAACATCCTCTTCTCTGGACAAGAAGAGCCTGCACGTGAAGACGGGGGAGTCTGGGACTCTCCACAGAAGACCTCCAGCCCGTTGCTACAGGGAGAGGCCGTCAGCAGACTCGACTTGGACGGAGGGGGGGTGACGGAGTCCGGAGCCTGAGCGAATCGGGGCTTTCTTGAAATCAGGTGAATATTAACAGCTGATTTGTTTTGTTTTGTTATGTTTGTCGATAGTCTACATCTGCTGAGTAGACTTATTAGTTTTATTTAGAATACATCACATAGGGTGTTCTAGTTTTAAATTGGTGAATTTTGTTAATCAATTGGAGGGAATAGGGGTGTTCGTCCTGTTAAATTGATTAGATTTTACATTTTAAAAAAAAAATTAAATTACTTGTAAGCAACTGCCCCTCTTACATATGATCAAATATCTGACTTTACATTTGATCCAAGCCCCCATCGTGAACAGTAAAGAGAAAGGTGGTGGCCAAAGAGATGATAAGAGAATGTTGTTGAAAGTGTAAGAGGAAAAAGATTGTTTGGAACTGATTGTTTATGGATGTTATAAAGAAAGAAAAAGTATGTAGGGGAAGGGAGATATAAAAGGTTTAGTAAAGTGTGCATACAATTGTTATGCTGTTATGAGAGAAAGGACGAAAGAGCAACCTATTTGCCACAAACTGTATGTGATGAATGAATGTACTGCAAAGTCTTATCAAGACAAAGGAGAAACAAAATGCTTGTCTCCTAAAGATGACCAGAGTTCTGACTAAATTGCTAAACGCTTTAAAGTTTAGAGCTGAATATCTTGCCAATCCAGCCCCATAGTGAACCTTAAAGATTAAAGGTGCAGTCAATCATTTGAAGTCCCAGCATAAACTTAAAAAAAGCGTCCTTTTGTGTTCTTTTTATGAAAATGTTCACTGAAAAGACTTGTTCAATGCTTTTGATTTGAATTACAAGTTAAAGGGGATTTTTATGCTGAAAATATGATCATAATGTGTATTGTTGATATAAATTGATTCAAAAACTGGTTAACTGTAAAGACACCTATACTTAACCTACATGTTAACTTTTGTTATTTGAAGAACAAACTATAACACCATGTCAGATTTGGAGAAGTAGAGAGCTTCTCATATCTAGAAGGAATGTGGTGTGTGTGTGATTCAGTCCCATGCAGAAAAGGGAGGGCCTGTCTCACTGACTGCCTGTGTGTGCTTGAATGCTGCCCAAACACAGACAAAAATTGTGAACTGAAGAATGAAATCAAACCTATCCTAAAATGTTGTTGTGCGTTAATTGTGACATCTAGAGCAAGCAAAATGGATAGGATGATATTTTAGAAACAACCCTGGCAGAATGATGAGCATTTCTTTTGAGAACATGTTACTGCTCAAATTCATTCTGTTTCAGATGCAAGGAGAAGACGAAGCTGACCATTCTTCAATAAGGACAATTGGACACTGAGGAACAATCTGAATCGGTTATGGTAATATCCTACATAACCATTCCCCCAGTGACTGTGATATGAAGGACACTTTGCGTCAAAATGCCACAAAAAGGACTTGTTGACCATCAAGACGATCTTGGTTC
>NW_027648332.1:0-1000 GCF_949987685.1 Ammodytes marinus
AGACAGACAGACAGACAGACAGACAGACAGGCAGACAGATAGACAGACACACACAGAGACAGGCAGACACACACACACACACAGACAGAGAGAGGGGAATGACATGCAGAGAACGACCCGGGCTGGACTCTAAATTCTAACCCGGGTCTGCTGTGAAGAGGACTGAGACTCTATGGGGTGGGGGGAGGAAGGGGGGGAGACTATTTTATCTTGGATATTAAGCACACAAACAATGGTAATGTCATTTTATAGAAAATTATTGAAAATATTCAGAAATGTATAAGTTTAAATAAATATGCAGATTTGGCGATGTATAGTCTAGATATATTAAAATATTTGTTTAAAGGTGCAGTGTGTAATATGACACAAGGGCGGCAGTGGCGAAGTGGGTAGGGAGATCGCCTCTGGAGTGCAGGGTCGGAGGTTCGATCCCCCGTCTCCCCGCCACATGTCGAAGTGTCCCTGGGCAAGACACTGAACCCCAAATTGCTCCCGATGGTTCAGAGAGCGCCTTGCATGGCTGCTACTGCCAACGGTGTATGAGTGTGTGTATGAATGGGTGAATGTGGTAAGATATGTAAAGCGCTTTGGGGCTGAGAAAATCGGCTAGAAGGCGCTATATAAGTCAAGTCCATTAACCATTAACCATTAACATCATCAAGAAAGTTCTACAAAGTTCTAGAATGCAACGCTCCCTGGGTAACCCCACCCCTTTAGAATAATAACAGAAGCTACAGTGGCCTTCAAGGACAAGAACAATTCTACATTTTAAACAATGCACCTGATGACATTCCAGCTATGACACTTTCAAGATGGCGGCACTAGGCCTTGGTCCAAAATATGCAGAAATATGGACATATATGAGACCCTTTCTAAGGAAAAAAATAATAATTCAAAACATGTTTTTCAGCTATTATGCACTAAATTAAATGTACTCATGGATATTATAATTACTTTCTACAAAATCCGCTAGGAAATAAAACCCACAATTCTACACACT
>NW_027648331.1:0-5000 GCF_949987685.1 Ammodytes marinus
GGATCTGTGCGGGTGCAGCGATTCTAGGTATAAAAACTTCACCAACGGCAATTACCGGAAGGAGACGGCACATTACCGCAGTTAAGTTAGCTCGTGTACAAACAGAACATTTCCTGTGCGCCTTCACATTAAAAGCCTGTTATTAGCCAAACGTGAGTTGACTTTTATTTTGAAGCCGGTAAGAACAGGAAGTTAGCGCTTTTTTCTAGCTTGAAAGGCAACTCATTCAGCTGCAGAGAGCAGTCAACAGTAGCCTAGTCTATTTACAAAGTTTTAAATAAGCCACTGAAAAGCTACTCCCAACACATTCACAACAACCTATTTAATTTATCCTAAATTGTACCAATATTTATACTTATTTATTTAATAGGCTATGTTTAATGTTTTAAAGTTTGGTTTTAATTAACAGAAGGACATTATAATAATAATTCTGAATCAGCAAAAAATTGCAATTGGCAGGTTAGATTCTTTTTTCTAAATTGCAATCAGTGCACCCCTATTAATTTTTCTACAATTATTACTGCACCCACTAGGATATCATATTAATTGTGAATCTCAAATGAGACCAGGATGACATGCTCAAAGGTAATTAGAGCAAAATGCAAGGGTTAAGGTTATGCAAGTTTTCAATCATAGCCTACTTTGTGTGCTACCAAATTTATTTTTGTGCTACTGAATTTTTTTGCTTGCTAGCACCAGTGCTACCACCTGAAAAAATAAGCGTACAGCCCTGCCTTAAAACTGCCTAGCTACAGTAACTGGATGTTCAGAATAAATCAATAAGCTACATTTTCAATAATACAGAAAGGCTAACACGCATAAAGTGCCATATAGTGTGTACTGCTTCTTCTTCCCACTCCTTTTCAGTTCTGTCATTTAAATGATCAAGTATTTTTATTTTTTTTAACCTTTATTCCTACAGGTAAATCCCATTGAGACCGAAGACTCTTTTGCAAGGGAGACCTGTTCCCATTTACACGTTACCATTCACACACACATTCATACACCGATAGCAGCAGCTAACTATCACCATTCACACGAGGCAAGGTGGGTGAAGTGTCTTGCCCAAGGACACAACAACTGGACACAGGTGGCAGGGCGGGGATCGAACCTCCAACCCTTTGATCATCAGCCGACCCGCTCTACCAACTGAGACACAGTCGCCCCTATTTGATAATGAAGGGCTGCATCGTGCTTCCTACAGTACATGTGTAATATTGCTGTTTTCTGTGTGATCTTTTGGCTTATTTTTTTTTTTTTTTAAGATATTTTTTTGGCATTTTTTATGCTTTATTGATAGAGACAGAGTTGAAATGGGGCAGAGAGGGGAGTGACATGCAGAGAACGACCGCGGGCTGGAATCGAACACGGGTCCGCTGCTGGCCGAGGCCCATGGGGGGGGCTTATTGCTTATTTGTTAACATTATTCAAAACAATGAACCAGATGGAAACATACATTTGAAGACTTTAACCTTCCTAGCTAGCTCGATGCTCAGATAACTCAACCAGTTAAACTACTGACAGTTTTAAATAAAGCCTTACACACAAACCAGCCATAAAGTGCAGTATAGTATCCAACCCATTATACAGTAGAATACTTCTTCCTATACTCTGACTATTGACAATTCAGAAGCAGAAGCAACATACATTTAAAACAGTGTGTCATGCAGAGAACTGAGACATTTCAGACAGAGGAGTCCATGAGGAAGAAGGTTCAGGGACGAGAGAGTTCGGGGGTTGACTGTTGCTGTTTTCTTGCTTGACGTCCCAAATTTGTAACCAATGAATTTTCCCCAAAAAATTTCCCAAGACTTTTTACCCCATTTCCCATTAGCTTATTCAAATAGCTTCAAGTACAGTAGGTCATGTTTTGGGATTTTTATGAACATGTTTAAAATACTTTAGAATAGTTTTTTCCATAACATTCGGATTTCCATAACGTTCTTTTTTTTCTTTTTTTCTCTTTTTTTTTTTCTTTTTGTGAAGTCTTTTAAACATAAATTTTGTTTATTGTATTTTTATGCTTTTCATTTAGTTTTGTATTGTTTTTGATATGTCTGAAAAAAAAAATAAAAACGAAAAAAAATAAAATAAAATAATAATAATTCCAAATCATTTACAGGCCTCGAAAACTAATATCAAAGAAACACATTTTCTCATTTCTTAACATTTCCAAGAATCTCAACATTGTTCAAATCCTATTTTTGACTATCGACAATTTAAACAGTGAGTCATGCAGAGAACTGAGACATTTCAGACAGAGGAGTCCATGAGGAAGATGGTTCAGGGAAGAGAGAGTTTTCAGGGGTTGAAGATTTGCTGTTGTTTTTCTTGCTTGACGTCCAAAAAAAAGCGTTTTTTTGATTGTGGATTCCTCTAGAAGGTCAACACTGAAAAGGGACCGACATTTTGGATTGTAGATTTGGTTTGATCCAAAGGGGGTCTCCTCATGCAGTGTGTGTGTGTGTGTGTGTGTGTGTGTGTGTGTGTGTGTGTGTGTGTGTGTGTGTGTGTGTGTGTGTGTATGTGTGTGTGTGTGTGTGTGTGTGTGTGTGTGTGTGTGTGTGTGTGTGCGTGCGTGAGTGAGTGAGTGAGTGAGTGAGTGAGTGAGTGTGTGTGTGTGTGTGCGTGTGTGTGTTTGTGTGAGTATGTGTGTGTGAGATTGTGTGTGTGTGAGTGTGTGTGTGTGTGTGTGTGTGTGTGAGTGAGTGAGTGAGTGTGTCTGTGTCTATGTCTGTGTCTGTCTGTCTGTCTGTCTGTCTGTCTGTCTGTCTCTCTCTCTCTCTTCATGCAGGGCAGATAGAGACAGTAGGGTTCGTAGTAGGACATGCCGGAAAAAAAAACTGCATGCGTGGATTTTCGATTTTTTTTCGATTTTTTGAGCCCATTTCACTTACAGTCGACCTCTAGAATAGCCCTGACTGTCCGTGTTAGATCCTTAGCTTCCTGTGCTAACGTAGCAGAGGTCCAGGGATTCTTTTTGTAGCGTGGAGGGAGGGATTGAGACGACTGCCCGACTTTCACGTCCCCCGAGCTGCAGAAAAATAAAAAGACGAGAGATTAGAGTCAGCGGATAAATCGGGTCTGAAAACTTTTTTGTTTCCCTTTTAACCTGTCATTTTAATTACATTTTAATTTTATTTTTTATTTTTTTAAATGTTGTATTGCTTTTATTTATATGTTTTATTTCTATTCATGTTTTTCATTGGCTTTTTTAATGTTTGCTCTATACTTGATGTATTCTGATCTTGCCCCTGTAAAGCACTTCTTTGAATGGCCTTGTGTCTGAAATGTGCTATACAAATACACTTGCCTTGCCTTGCCTTGCCTTGCCTTGCCTTGCCTTGCCTTGCCTTGCCTTGCCTTGCCTTGCCTTGCCTTGCCTTGCCTTGCCTTTATACACAGCCTAAGCTCTGTAAACCATTATGTAAACCGCAGTGAAACAACTACGATAACAGTAATGGAACGACTGTTGTAGGGCCCTTTTTTTATTTATTTTTATTAGTATGTATATCATTTGATTTGTCCTTATTGCTCGTATGTATTTCATGTCAAAGCACTTTGTAGCACCATTGTTTTTAAAGGTGTTTTATAAATAAAGATATTATTATTATATTATTATTATTACTATGTTTAAAAAAAAATATATATATTATAAATCCAATTTTACAAAAAACTCCATAGCCTATTACATTTTTTTCGTTTTACCTTTTCTGTATTAGTTTTTTATTTATTTTGCTTACAAATAAGATACAAGAGGAGTTAGCAGTGGAACTACTACGACTCTAACGGTCTCCGGGGCGGAAAACTAGAGATAATAGGAGTTAGTTTCTCAGTTATTACAACACTGAACTCAGGGTGACTGATGTGTTTAATAAAGAACTGTAGTCAGAATGAACAACATTTAATTAGATTTCAGTGAATGGACATCACCCACACACAAATACACACACACACACACACACACACACACACACACACACACACACACACACACACACACACACACACACACACACACACACACACACACACACACACACACACACACACACACACACACACACACACACCACACACACACACACACACACACACACACACACACACACACACACACGTCGCCATTTACTCTAACAAAGAAAGAAAAAAAATACTTCAATGAACCTAACCCCTGTCCAGTTTACAGTGGCCTAGAAAACTTAAGGACCAGTGTGTGTGTGTGTGTGTGTGTGTGTGTGTGTGTGTGTGTGTGCAGGCCCGGAGTGGCTAATCGGGAGAACCGGGAGCATTCCCGGTGGGCCGCTCTGGTTTTTGGGCTGCGAGGGCCGGCCCAGTCATGGCACTGGGTTAAAATATCATTTTACCTATTGGTGCATTAAAAATCATATTATTAGTCCGCAGTTAAGTTACTGCTAATGGAAACTGACCATTTCCTACAGCTTCAGTTTCACATTAAAAGCATCTAACTGGCGTAACGTGAGATTACTTTTATTTTGAAGCAGAATTTAGGGCCTCCTAGCCCTGCTGCGTGTCTCTCTCTAGCAGCATGTCGGACTACGAGGTGAAAGATAACTTGTAATTCTGCGCTCATACCAAAGGCTTTATGAAAGTTAGTCACAGCCCCCAGTCATATATGTTCAATGCATGCTCGGGACAATGGCGACTGGAGCGTCGGCTGCACTGGGATGAGCCAGAATCCGAACATGTAGGCCTATTCGGATGAGCACGGATAATGAGATGATCGATCCGAATATGTTTACTTCGCGAATAATCTCGTTATTATTCAGGAAACAACTATTTATTTATTTTGCCTATCATGCACTAAATTGACGCGGCGCGTTCTGCCTTAACTTGAGTGGCACCTATCAGCTGTTCATCTCCGCTGCCGTGGCAGAAAAGAGATAGACCAGCTGCGTTTATGCATGGCCCCGTGAGCTGCGGTCTCTCCATTCCGCTGGATGTTTGTGACCCCGAGTCACCTTCAGTCCCTCCTGACT
>NW_027648330.1:15000-22500 GCF_949987685.1 Ammodytes marinus
CATAGTTGGAACGTCATCAAGTGCATTGTTTAAAATGTAGAATTGTTCTTGTCCTTGAAGGCCACTGTAGCTTCTGTTATTATTCTAAAGGGGAGGGGTTACCCAGGGAGCGTTGCATTCTAGAACTTTGTAGAACTTTCTTGATGATGTCATATTACACACTGCACCTTTAAATAAAACTCAATATGCAATAAAGCATTTAATAATACATGATAGTAAATGAAACGTATTGATCAGTTTACAGTAACAGGGGTGAGTATACAGGTGAGACTCGAAAAATTTGAATATCGTGCAAAAGTTCATTTATTTCAGTAATTCAACCTAAATGGTGAAACTAATATATTATACAGACTCATTACATTCAAAGTGAGATATCTCAAGCCTTTATTTGTTATAATTGTGATTATTATGGCTTACAGATCCATATATATTAAATTATTATTATTTATTGTTGAAATACAGTTATAGAAAAAAAGGAAAACATTTTAGGGGGGGTAGCATTAGCATAGAATTTAAATACTCCAGTAAATTACACGTAGGCCTACCTCAAAATTATACTTTCGCCCACTGGTTTTAATTGTGTAGTATCCATTTTTCTAAGCAAATTATCTGAATACTTCCTCAGCCAATGAACAGACGTGCTAGTAAATGAAATGTATTGCTCAGTTAACAGTAGCTGGAGTGAATATATGTGTCTCTCTGGCGCACTCTAGTGGCGGGAAAATGCTCTACAAAATATCACCCCAAACTCTGTTCAAAAAGAAAGAAAAAAGTGTATTGATTACTATCATTTTAAATATTCAATTATTATTATTTATTGTTGAAATACAGTTAATAGAAAAAAATTAAAAGTATTCAACTTTTAGATTAGGTCAAGTGTATTTACTTTATTTTAGTCAACGGTTACATTGAAATTCATCTTTCCTCATCTCCCCTCTCAAGTCCCCACACTCCAGAGGGGGTCAGAGCGCAGGGGTCAGCCATAGTACAGACAGACAGACAGACAGACAGACAGACAGACAGACAGACAGACAGACAGACAGACAGACAGACAGACAGACAGACAGACTCCAGAGGGGGTCCTCACACAGGGTCAGCCATAGTACAGACAGACAGACAGACAGACAGACACACTCCAGAGGGGGTCCTCACACAGGGTCAGCCATAGTACAGACAGACAGACAGACAGACAGACAGACAGGCAGACAGGCAGACAGGCAGACAGACAGACAGACAGACAGACAGACAGACAGACAGACAGACAGACAGACACACTCCAGAGGGGGTCCTCACACGGGGTCGGCCATAGTAGCTACAGACAGACAGACAGACAGACAGACAGGCAGACAGGCAGACAGGCAGACAGACAGACAGACAGACAGACAGACAGACAGACACACACACTCCAGAGGGGGTTCTCTCACACAGGGTCAGCCATAGTACAGCGCCCCTGGAGCAGTTTGGGGTTAAGTGTCTTGCTCAAGGACACAATGGTAGAGATGGTGGGCAGTGCACCGTAGATGTAATAGCAGCCACTACTAGTTTTATTAATAACACCCTCCTGTCCGGTGCTGGGGATCCAACCTTTTCTTTTTATAATTGCCCCAACCCAGTTATATCCATAGGTTATATCAGCAATATATTTGTAAACCATTCCAGGACATAAGGTGGCGGTAATGCACTTTTAAACCATAATATCTACCGCCATTTACGCACTCAAAGAAGAAATTAGCCGAAGAAGAAGCGTGCAATCCGTTTCCTGTTACAGAATCCTAACCAACAAGAAGTGAAGATGGCTGCAAGGTTACTGCTCCGCTCCGCCGTAAAGGCCGCTACAACATGCCGCGTTGCCCCGATACCAGCTCTCTCTCGCGGCATGGCTGCAGGAGGTAGGCCCGCTGAAAATCATGGAGCTTTGGAGCGAGAAATATTTTTATTTGGACCGTCAAAATCGGTTTTGTAATGGCGGAAGTCCTTTCCACTCTGACAAGCCGGTTAGCTTTAGCAATGTTAGCACACAAGAGGTCATACGAGATTTTCGTATTTTGAATGGTAAAAATAAGTAAGAAATAATGTTTTTTAAGGTTTATTTCTTGGCGTATTTGGACATTCATAGTGTTAAGGGCCAGGATTGTAATTTCGTTATAAACATTTGATCTGAAATGAATGTTCTTTTGACACGGGGAAAGATTATAGCCTACTCAAGCTCTCAATACTTAAGACAATTATATCACGAATGAAATCACTATCTGTCGTAAAACTATTTCCCAAATGGTTTCGTCCTATTTCATATCATAGTAAACTAAATAATTCGGGATTTCTTGGAGCATTGGTAGGACATTGGAGGGCGTTATCTTTTGCTCCGGGAAGTTTAGACTATGATACTCTCGGATTGTTAGAAAAACAACCCGATAATGTTACTTATTCGCTAATGTAAGTCAAGAGAAGAGCTGGCATATTTGGACCTTTTTCGGCCATACGTCATATCGAGTAATTAATACAAAAGTTCACTTCAATGTCAAATTGATTTAAAAAATTTCAAATTAATTAAAAAAAATATATATTATCCTTTAACCAATTTAAACAAACTATCTTAAATCTGCCAAACTCTACCTGTAACTGTTTTAATTAGACTATATTGTACTTTCACCCATTTAATTTTAATTGCTGCCACTCTTCACCACTGTGTAAATGTTTCAATTGTTTTTCTCTTCACCTGTTGTTGTGTATTTGATGTATTTGCATTGAATATTGTTTATGTATTGTTGTTTTTCCTTTGAATTTGTTTGATCTCGACGTCATTGTAAATGAGGGTCACCCCTCAATTGGTCTCTCGAGGATAAATAAAAGTTAAATGAAAAAAATGAAAATGTATATGAATTATAAAACAATAATACAAAAAGTTGAACGTTTTTCCAACTGTCGCTACTTCTTTCTAAAGTTCGTCTCCTTTTACACAATTGTTGAATTATTTCCCCGACGCTAAACTGTAGCGATAGAAGGTTTTTGAAAATTATAGATAAAATCATTATAATAAATAATTCTGGCAGAAAAATGTTATTACTATAGTGTGTGTGTGTGTGTGTGTGTGTGTGTGTGTGTGTGTGTGTGTGTGTGTGTGTGTGTGTGTGTGTGTGTGTGTGTGTAGGTTCACTTCAATGTCAAAATTATTTACAGTACAAAATGTATTGACAGTTTTTCTGAATTATTTCTCAGACACTAGACTGTAGATAAAAGGGTTTTGAAAATTAAAACAAATCGGATCACAATATCTGTTAGAAAAAATCACATCTGGTTCTGTATGGTGGATTTTGTACAGCCCTAGTATTTGACTTGTTGCTTTTTTGCGATCTAACTGTGTGTGTGTGTGTGTGTGTGTCTCTATGTCTGTCTGTCTGTCTGTCTCTCTCTCTCTCTCTGTCTGTGTGTCTGTCTGTGTCTCTCTCTCTCTCTGCCTGTCTGCCTGCCTGTCTGTCTGTCTGTCTGCCTGCCTGCCTGTCTGTCTGTCTGCAGGTATTCCCACCGATGAGGAGCAGGCCACTGGACTGGAAAAGATCATCATGAGGTCTGCTAAGGAGGGTCTGGTGAGCAAAATCACTTAATACTAATAAAGTTATCAAACGTTCTTTACATGCTTGTAATTGGGGGGGCGACTGTGTCTCAGTTGGTAGAGCGGGTCGGCTGATGATCGAAGGGTTGGAGGTTCGATCCCCGCCCTGCCACTTGTGTCATGGTTGTTGTGTCCTTGGGCAAGACACTTCTTCACCCTCCTTGCCTCGTGTGAATGTGTATGACTGCTGTATGTTTGAGGTGGTGGTCGGAGGGGCCTGTCAGTCTGCCCCAGGGCAGCTGTGGCTACTATGGTAGTTTACCACCACCAGTATGACTGTGTGTGAATGAATGGAACCTGGAACCCTGTAAAGCGCTTTTAGTGCCTACAAAATAAAGCGCTATATAAATCCAATCCATTATTAGTTGGCCTAAATCACTGTGTGTGTGTGTGTGTGTGTGTGTGGCTTTTTAACCTTTTTCAAAAAGAGTGCCTTGCTGTTTTTACTGTTTTTGAGAAATGTTTTCATGATCGTCCCTGTGCAAAATGCAATTTGTACTTTGGCCTCAAGTGCCATTGGCAGACAGACAGGCAGACAGACAGGCAGACAGACAGACAGACAGACAGACAGACAGACACACATTCCACTGTGAATAAGGGCCGTCTTCTGATTTACAAAGTCAAGATACTGGAATCTTTTTAGAATGAAAATAAATCTCTTTTAAAGGTGCAGTCAGTGATTCTGGAGAACGCTTGTTGTCTAAAACCAGTGAATATCTCCTCATGACCCACCACCTGTCTGTACCTGACAACAAGCGTTCTCCAGAATCACTGACTCCACCTTTTCAAACAAAGAATCGAAATGTACAACTTGCACATAAAAGGTTTTTGTGAACATAGTAGAACCGTAGAAAAAAATAGAATGGAAAGTGTGTGTGTGTGTGTGTGTGTGTGTGTGTGTGTGTGTGTGTGTGTGTGTGTGTGTGTGTGTGTGTGTGTGTGTGTGTGTGTGTGTGTGTGTGTGTGTGTGTGTGTGTGTGTGTGTGTGTGTGTGTGTGTGTGTGTGTGTGTGTGTGTGTGTGTGTGTGTGTGTGTGTGTGTGTGTGTGTGTGTGTGTGTGTGTGACATGTCCAAGTGTCCCTGGGCAAAGAGACACTGAACCCTAAATGTCTCCTGATAGTTAGCTTGCACCCTGCGTGGTAGCTGCTGCTGCTAGCTGTGTATGAATGAATGTGAGTGTGAATGGGTGAATGTGTACAAAACAATGTAAACCGCTTTGGGTCTGTGGAAAAACCAGGGAAAAGAGCTTTATAAGTGGAGTCCATTTACCATTGACTACAGATGAGACAAGAGATAATAATATATCCCTGTGTCCCCCCCTAGGACCCCTATGGCCTGCTGAAGCCCAAGGAATACGCCGGATCTAAAGCTGATCCCAACCTGGTCCCTTCTGTCACCAACAAGAGGATCGTAGGCTGCGTCTGTAAGTTACTTAAACAAGATTCAGGTTGCGTTCCGAATCGCATACTTTCTACTATTTATTATGTAGAAAACAGATTTAGGATGTCCCGATTCTTGTGGCCAGATTTAGGATGGTTAGAAGTACCCGGATGTCCTACTTCATGCGGCCAAGATTGTTAGTGTTGAAAACTGCCATCCTATTTGGGGCGATTCTGACCCACAATCCAGTGCGCACGTGAAGTGACGTCACATCGACGAAGCCTCCATATGAAAACAAACGGGGATGAGACGGATATAAAAGCAAGAGGCAAGATCAAGGCGCAATGTTATGATGAAATAAGAGAGTAAAAGTATGTCCCAATAGTATGCCTACTGCATCCTAACTAGATTATTTTTATCGTCGGATGTAGTATGTAGAATAGAAAAAAGAAAGAGTATGAGATTCGGAACGCAACCCTAGTTTGCTGCACACACACACACCTTGCATCAACAGGGTGAAATGTGCCTAAGCATTTCTCACCGCAAACGTTGGTATTTATAGAAAGATTCTATGCGAGAAAAGTGTGTGTACGTCAGCTTCCACCATGCTGATTTATTGTGACATGAGCCTATTTAAACGAGATACATCTCAGTATTTTGTCCTCCTTAACTTGGGAATTTCCTTTTCTATACATTTTGGAACATGCCTTTTGGTTTAAGCACTCCACTGATAATCTCCACTGTTGAAGCAATACCTCCTTTTAAAAAAAATAATAATTAAATACTTATCCAGTTTTGTGTGTGTCTCTCTCTCTCTTTCTCTCTATCTCTGTCTCTCGCGCTCTCTGTGTTTCTATCTCTTTGTCTCTGTCTCCCTCTCTCAAATAGCTTCATGGCATGACTATTATGATAAACAAGGTCTTGCCAAAATGTTACATTATTACGTATAATAACAAAATGTCTCTCTCTCCCCTCCCTCCCTGCCCCTTCCCTCCCTCTCTCCCTCTATCCATCTTTCTATCCATCCCTCCATCCCTCCATCCATCCCTCCCTCCATCCATCCATCCCTCCCTCCCTCCCTCCCTCCCTCCATCCATCCCTCCCTCCCTCCATCCATCCCTCTCTCCCTCCATCCATCCCTCCCTCCCTCCATCCATCCATCCCTCCATCCATCCATCCATCCAGGTGAGGAGGACAACACAGCCGTAGTTTGGTTCTGGCTTCAGGCCGGCGAGGCCCAGCGCTGCCCCTCATGTGGCTCCCACTACAAACTGGTGTCCCACGAACTCCCTCATTAACTCTCTCTCTCTCTCTGTCTCTGTCTCTCTCTCTCTCTCTCTCTACACACACATTCTACCTGTTAACACACACACACACACGCTCTGTGTGTTAACGTTAGGCATGGGCCCGTATTAAAAACCACAAGCAAAAATACACCTCGATTTCATAGTATCACTTTTATTACGATTAGACCTCTCAATTTTTTATTTTTTATTATATTATTTTGAGAAGTCCGGGTAACAAAACGTCAACTTTTTTTTTTATCTGGCTGAACACAATGTATTTCTATTTTTAAACAACACATGGCAAATTCTAAACATTATTAAACTTGTCCGTTAACTTCCTAATGTTTGAGCGCTAATACCTTTTAGAGTTACCTATGATGGAAAAATTTTATCATCGCCGTTTTTAAATTTGACATTTTCACATTTTCAAATTTTTTAATCGTAAATTTTTTTTAAAAATCTGAATTTTTTTCGTGATACAACATGAAATCGGCTATGCGGCCCATGCTTAGGTTTACGTACAGTGTTAAGTTATATTACTATGTCATTAGGAGCCAAGCTTTTTAGACCTATCGATACATTTTGATGGTGTTATTTAGTTTGCATTGAATCTGTCTAAGTACTTGATGAACGAGCGGACCTCAGAAGTCTTTTTTGCTTTTCCATGTTGTTTCCGTTATCAGAGGGATCACTTATAAAACCATGTCCATTCCCACGTTACGTACTGTACCACGTTACACTCGGTCCACACTCACACTTTTAACCAATAAATAATAAAGTCTTTAACTTATATTCCAATGCTGTGGGTGTGTTTTTTTTTTTTTGCTCAGGTGGTTGAGCGGGTTGGCCAACGATCCTAGGGTTGGAGGTTCGATCCCCGCCCGGCCACCTGTCATGGTTGTTGTGTCCTTGGGCAAGACACTTCACCCACCGTGCCTTGTGTGAATGTGTATGACTGCTGTATGTTTGAGGCGGTGGTTGGAGGGGCCTTTTTTATTTATTTGGATGTCTAAGAAATAATACTATACACTTAAACAATGCTGTTAAAGCTGCTCTGTGTAACTTTGTGTGTGTCAGAGAAGTGAAACATTTTCTAAGGTTTATTCTAATAACTTTCCTCACAGGAAAATGTAGATCCCTGGAACACTGTTTGAAGTTAGAAAGCTTCCTGAAAAGTTACTGTTTCACTGTTGTTGTTGTTTACAGCAGCAGGGCCCACAGTTT
>NW_027648330.1:35000-37500 GCF_949987685.1 Ammodytes marinus
GTGCGCACGTGAAGTGACGTCACATCGACGAAGCCTCCATATGAAAACAAGCGGGGATGCGACGGATATAAAAGCAAGAGGCAAGATCAAGTCGCCATGTTATGATGAAATAAGAGAGAAAAGTATGTCCCAATAGTATGCCTAGTGCATCCTAACTAGATTATTTTTATTGTCGGATGTAGTATGTAGAATAGAAAAAAGAAAGAGGAGGAGATTCGGAACGCAGCCTTAGTGTTTCAAATCATCAGTTTTATATGCTGTTTCATACAAAATCAGCAACATCACAAGGGTTCCCATATTTCTGCACAGCCAGTTTTTCACATTTTGTTTAATTTCATACAAATAAATACTGCTTCACAAAAAATCTTTGTGTGCTTTCACCCCGGTACTTTGATGTTCTGGGTAAAATGAAAAACATACCACGTCAATTATTAATCCGGCTAAGAGGGGTTCCCAAACGTTTTCCTATGACTGTACACATTTGTTGAGAGAGACACACACACACACACACAGACACAGACAGAGGGACACACACACACACAGGGAGAGACACACACACACAGAGGGAGAGAGAGAGACACACACACACACACACACACACACACACACACACACACACACAGAGGGAGAGACACACACACACAGAGGGAGACACACACACACACACACACACAGAGGGACACACACACACACACACAGAGGGAGAGAGAGAGACACACACACACACACAGAGGGAGACACACACACACACACAGAGGGAGAGAGAGAGACACACACACACACACACACACAGAGGGAGAGAGAGACACACACAGAGGGAGAGAGAGAGACACACAGAGGGAGAGAGACACACACACACACACACACACACACACAGAGGGAGAGAGAGACACACACAGAGGGAGAGAGGGAGACACACACACACAGAGGGAGAGAGAGAGACACACACACACACACACAGAGACACACACACACACACTCACCACCGGTCCCCGCGGTGCGTCTATGAACTGCGTCGGTTTGTGAAAGATGAAATTCGCTCCTGAAGCTTTCGCCACTTTGTCTAAGATGACGTCAGGCTCCACGTCCTCATCAGCACGCGCCTGGATAGTCACATGGGCGCCCTGCAGACAGACAGGCAGGGAGAGAGACAGGGAGACAGGGAGAGAGAGAGAGAGACAGACAGGGAGAGAGAGAGGGAGACAGGGAGAGAGACAGGCAGGGAGACAGGGAAAGAGAGAGGGAGACAGGGAGAGAGAGAGACAGACAGACAGACAGGGAGAGAGAGAGAGACAGAGAGAGAGAGAGAGAGACAGGGAGACAGGGAGAGAGAGAGGGAGACAGGGAGAGAGACAGGGAGAGAGAGAGACAGGCAGGGAGACAGGGAGAGAGAGAGGGAGACAGGGAGAGAGACAGGGAGAGAGAGAGAGACAGACAGGGAGAGAGGCAGGGAGAGAGACAGACAGACAGACAGGGAGAGAGAGGGAGAGAGAGACAGACAGAGAGACAGAGAGACAGGGAGACAGACAGACAGGGAGAGAGAGAGACAGACAGGGAGACAGGGAGAGAGAGAGAGACAGGCAGGGAGACAGGGAGAGAGAGAGGGAGACAGGGAGAGAGAGAGAGACAGGCAGGGAGAGAGGGAGAGAGAGAGAGACAGGCAGGGAGACAGGGAGAGAGAGAGAGACAGGGAGACAGACAGGGAGAGAGAGAGACAGACAGAGAGAGACAGACAGACAGGGAGAGAGAGAGACAGAGAGACAGAGACACAGACAGACAGACACACAGACAGACAGACAGACGGACGGACGGACGGACAGACAGACAGACAGACAGGGAGAGAGACAGACAGGGAGACAGACAGACAGATAGACAGACAAACACACACACACACACACACACACATTATAGTGAGCTGCTGTACTATTGTAAGAATATATATAAACTTCACATCGAAATTATAATGTTTACTGGAAACAAAAGACCTTTAGGCTTATTCGGAATAAATACATTTCCATCCACAAATCTGAGAGTTAGTCTGCCAATAAGAAAACGTTCAAATTTTTGCACATTTATGAGTAATTCCACGATTAAAAGCGTTTCAAAAACACCCCCACCCCCCTTTTTATATTTTTTCACATTGCTTCCAAACAATATGGCAATTTATTTTATTTTTTTTCATTTAACTTTTATTTATCCTCGAGAGACCAATTGAGGGGTGACCCTCATTTACAATGACGTCGAGTTCAAAACAAATTCAAAGGAAAAACAACGATACATAAACAATATTCAACGCAAAAACATCAAATACACAACAACAGGTGAAGAGAAAAAAAACTATTGAAACATTTACACAGTGGTGAAGAGTGGCAGCAATTAAAATGAAATGGGTGAAAGTACAATATAGCCTAATTAAAACAGTTACAGGTAGAGTTTGGCAGATTTAAGATAGTTTGTTTAAATTGGTTAAAGGATAGATAGATAGATAGATAGATAGATA
>NW_027648330.1:62500-70000 GCF_949987685.1 Ammodytes marinus
GTGAATCTCTGTGCGTGCGTCTGTGTGTGTCTGTGTGTGTGTAAGGTTCATATTGTGTGTGTGTGTGTGTGTGTGGGTTCATATTGTGTGTGTGTGTGTGTGTGTCCGTCTAATATGTGTGTGTGTGTGTGTGTGTGTAAGGTTCATATTGTGTGTTAAAGGTTTTTAAAGTCATGTCTTGCGTTGATGGACTGAACACATGTTTTTTCCGTCACGGTTGTTACAGCTGCTCACGACTTTGACCCGCGTGTGACCCGGACACAGGAAGTACACGATATGGCACTGATTCACATTGATTTACGGTGTGTACGTGTGTGTGTGTGTGGCTGTGTGTGTGTGTGGCTGTGTGTGTGTGTATGTGTGTGTGTGTGTGGCTGTGTGTGTGTGCGTGTGTGGCTGTGTGTGTGTGTGGCTGTGTATGTGTGTGTGTGGCTGTGTGTGTGTGTATGTGTGTGTGTGTGTGTGTGTGTGTGTGTGGCTGTGTGTGTGTGTGTGTGTGTGTGTGATGTGTGTGTGTGGTGAGAATACATATTTTAGTCAGTTACATGAGATTTAGTTTTTCTATTCTACGATGATCCCGAGAGGAAATATATATTTAAAGGTGAAGTCAGTGATTCTGGAGAACGCTTGTTGTCAAAATCACTGTTTGTAAAAATCAGTGAATATCTCCTCATGATCCACTACCTGTCTAAAAAATAGAATGTTAATACACAGCCTAGGCTCTGTAAACTGGCGTGTTGCTATAGCTACAGTGGTCCCCCAAAATAAAGGGGGGATACATATCGCACATTTATGGATCCCTATCTCTATGTTATACTTTTTAAGTATCCAATCTTGGTTGGAAAATTAAAATAACCATACTTTTTTTGTATTATCATTGTCTGAAAACTAGCCATTTTTGGCATTTTTATTGATATATTTATTGATAAATGTATGAAATCAGTGTAAATGTGAGTGGAAATCCTGAAATTTTGGTCATAAAAGTGTCTGGAACTGCTCCTTTAAGGTGTAAAAATGTCCTTTTTGTCCATGTAAACTCCGCCTTCCATAACTCCCTCCTCTTTGCAAACAAATGGGACCAACCTGTTGTTTAAGCCGCACTCGGATCAGCTCTATAGCCCTCTCTCCTGGTTACGTAACCTACACTAAACTGGTCTGGGATCGGTCCGTGAACCCACCATCCCTCCCCCCGACCCTCCCCCCCTCTGTGTATCCGACAATCCTTCGCTTCCAGTCGGCTACAGACGCTCCAACCTACCGCCACTCTGGTCCTCACGCCTCTTTGGAAAAACACACAAAAGACGTCGAGATTTTTGAAGATTTTGCACAATGCGGAGACTTATAATAACACTACAAGACTGATGCATGTTTTAAAATGGATTTACCATGAAAGGAATACAGCAAAAATCTGCGGATCTACTTTTATTTTTGCTCTGGAATAATCGCGTCTCAGACGGGGACAAAAACTTTCCAAGTGCCGCTATCAACGGACTTCGCTACTGAGTTTTTCTGATATTTTTACACAATGTCCGCGGTGCTTAGCTTGGCCAATGAGTGATTTTTGGGATAATTTCACATCTTAAACATTGATTAAAATTGTCGTGGACTTTTTTTGTTGGGTGTATACACGTTTTTTTTAGAAGAAGGAACTTTTTGTGTGTGTTGAACTCCTGAACAAACCCAACTGACGCCGTCCCTGAACGCAACAGAACATTGAGCTAAGTTAGCTTTCGTTAGCTTGTTTTTTTAACCTTACATTTTTGTTGTTTTTAACACACTAAACCCCCAAACAAACACTCAGCTTGAAGTCAACACTATTCGGGAGACATTTACCCATCGTGTAGTGCTAGCTAAATCCCCCCCATAAAGATTTTTTAACCGTTTTATCTCTTTTTTTGTACAAAGTCTAAGTTAGCTAAGAACTCCCGATAAAGTTAGCAACTGCCGCTAACGGTGCTAACATGCCGTTGAAGATGAATGGAAATAATGGCGATAATGCTGGCGATGATTTGGGGGCGAATGATGAATTGATCGCGTTTAAAGACGAGGGAGAGCAAGAGGAAGAGAAGAGAAATGTCTCCGCCGAGAGAGATCTGGACGATGTTAAATCTTCGCTGGTGAACGAGTCCGAAATAAACAGTAGCTCCGATTCCGAGGTGAGTTTGTTAGTTAGGCTACATTCATTTATGTATGTGTTAATTTCTATAGCCACATTTCTTTACAGTTTTATCTGTGTGTGTGTGTGTGTGTGTGTGTGTGTGTGTGTGTGTGTGTGTGTGTGTGTGTGTGTGTGTGTGTGTGTGTGTGTGTGTGTGTGTGTGTGTGTGTGTGTGTGTGTCTGTGTGTCTGTCTGTGTGTCTGTTTGTCAATGCACTTTGTAACACTAAGGTAAGTTAGTTACATTTTTGTATATTTACTTCTATATAGCACCATTTCTAAACACTGTTACAAAGTGCCTAACAATTAAAACAAAATACAGCATGACCTATTTTTCCACAATTAGACGGGCATAGGCTACAGATCTAAATAGATATATATATCCTTTAATAAACCCTTTACAGAAAATTACAGCGCCAAAACAGCTTCAAGACAGACATAACAACACACATTTCCTTCACATAGCCATACAGAATAAGTTAAAATACAATAAATAAATAGGCCTACTAAAAAGAAGTCCCCATGTTATGTGTGTGCATTGTAAAACCGTATAGCAGCTGATACACGCCACAGAAACATTAGAATATCGTAAGAAAGATAGCCTGGTAATCAACTTTCTAGCTTACTGCAATGTCTGTAGCAATTGGATATCCAAGTTGTAAGTTTGTTTATTTATCGTGAGCAGTTCAAATTCCTTCGTGATTTTCTCTACTTATGACATCTATTGCAGTATGTCCGTCCTGGGAGAGGGATCCCTTACTCTGTCCACTCCCCCTGAGATTTCTTAAATTTTTTTTATTCCCGGTAAAGGGTTTTTTACTGGGAGTTTTTTCTCAGCCGAGCTAAGGGTGTAAGGGCAGGGTGTCATATTGTATCATACTGTATCATATATCATATTGTATGGAATGTAAAGCCCACTGAGACAAATGTATTTGTGATTTTGGGCTATACAAATAAAACTGATTTGATTTGATACTAATGTTAATACAGGCGCAGTCTGTGGTTGAAATTATTAAAAATCTCTGGTTACTCCAGCAATAGGCTACAACTAACAGCTAGTGCAAAAAGATACACAGTGCTAAACAGTTCAAATGCATTTATAAAGTAGGCTACAATATCTATCTATCTATCTATCTGTCTGTCTGTCTGTCTGTCTGTCTGTCTGTCTGTCTGTCTGTCTGTCTGTCTGTCTTTCTTTCACAAAGTCTGCATCAGTGAATCTGCAAGAGTTTGTTTATTTATTATGTGCACAACTCATACAGGGGCAATGTTTGGTAATGACATTATTAAATCTCCAAGTTCTCAGACTACAACAGAGAGCGTAGACTTTAAAAAGGAGATGTTATCATTTTAAAAGATGTAAATATATGAAAATATTTAACTATTTTTAGATCACTAGTCCCTCTCCCCTCCTTTAGCATGTGAAGATATTTATGTGTGTGTGTGTGTGTGTGTGTGTGTGTGTGTGTGTGTGTTTGCTTTCCCTTCAATCTCTGCTCCTTGTTTACCTTTTCTTTGTGTGTGTGTGTGTCTCTCTCTCCGTGTGTGTGTGTCTGTCTGTCTGTGTGTGTGTGTGTGTGTGTGTGTCTCTCTCTCCGTGTGTGTGTGTCTCTCTCTCCGTGTGTGTGTGTGTGTGTGTGTGTGTCTGTTTGTGTCTGTCTCTGTGTGTGTGTGTGTGTGTGTGTATGTCTCTCCGTGTCTGTGTGTGTGTGTGTTTGCGTGTGTGTGTGTGTGTGTGTATGTCTCTCCGTGTCTGTTTGCGTGTCTGTGTGTGTGTCTGTTTGTGTGTCTCTCTCTCTCTCCGTGTGTGTGTGTGTGTGTGTGTGTGTCTCTCTCTCCGTGTGTGTGTGCGTGTGTGTGTGTCTCTCTCTCCGTGTGTGTGTGTGTCTCTCTCTCTCTCCGTGTGTGTGTGTGTCTCTCTCTCTCCGTGTGTGTGTGTGTGTGTGTGTGTGTGTGTGTGTGTGTGTGTGTGTGTGTGTGTGTGTGTAGCAGGACAGACGTCCGAGGACCAATCCAGATTTGGAGAGCAGGGCCCGCCAGCAGAGTCTCCTGTTTGAAGAAGGTAATTCAACTTCAACTCTTTATGTGTTTGCTTTTTGTGGGAATCTATGGTGGCTCTAAAGGCTCAATTAACTGAAAATTCACCCTGCGTTCCAATATCTAGTATGCCAGAAAAAGGTTTAGGTTGCGTTCCGAATCGCATACTTTCTACTATATAGTATGTAGAAAAAAGATTTAGGATGTCCCGATTCTTGTGGCCAGATTTAGGATGGTTAGAAGTAGGGATGGGCATAATTGATCGATTAATCGATCATTGCTCGTTAAGAATATTGTCGAGCACGTGAAATTGTTATCGATCATATAGCCTTTGTGTTGCGCAGTGTGAGTCCGGCAGCACAGCAATGAGTTTCACTATGTGGCAGGCAGCACCATAGACTGTATGGGCAGCAATTAAACATCCTACCAGCAGGGGGACATACTTAACTAGTAGTAGGAGACAACAGAACAGGCTCAGGCAGCAGCCTGCGAGCTGCCGTAGATGTCAAAACAAACAGGAAGAAGTCAAGGCAAAGTTTGGCATCGGACCGGACAGCTTTAGAACAGAAAATAACTAAGTTCATTAAGCATTGTGAAACCTTGTATAAGTACAGCACTTAAACAAACCGAATTATGTACCACTTGTACATTGAAGCCTACATCCGACCCTGTTTAACGTGTGACGTTAGCGCCGCTAGTATTAGCGGCTAACTTTAGCGTCCATGCTTTCCTACTTCGCCTTCATCAGGGAACTAATTTGCACATTTTGTTTATTAGATGAAGTAACGTTAGGTCCTTTACCACTCAGAGAAACGTGCCGTGCCCTCATGCAGTCTTTGGCAGCATCTTAGGAGGCGCATATGTGTTTAAACTTTAACGGTATCGTAGCATTGGCTCCTTGTTGGCTCATAGCCTCGGGCTTTAACCAGCGCCGCATTTTTTTATTTTTTTATTTTAAAAAGTTGCCTTGTCTTAATAGATTGTTGTTTGCCTGGAAGATCTTGGAATAAAGATGTAATTGAGTAAAAACCTCTTGTATACAGTCTATGGTAAAACGCTGTATTTTGGATGTTCTGTTGGCATTTTTTAATATGTAAAAAAGATAACGATTGCTCGATAATTGCTCGTTAATTTTCCCGATGATCGATCAATGAAATTTCTTAAAATGCCCATCCCTAGTTAGAAGTACCCGGATGGTCTACTTCATGCGGCCAAGATTGTTAGTGTTGAAAACTGCATCCTATTTGGGCGATTCTGACCCACAATCCAGTGCGCACGTGAAGTGACGTCACATCGACGGAGCCTCCATATGAAAACAAACGGGGATGCGACGGATATAAAAGCAAGAGGCAAGATCAAGGCGCAATGTTATGATGAAATAAGAGAGTAAAGTATGTCCCAATAGTATGCCTACTGCATCCTAACTAGATTCTTTTTATCGTCGGATGTAGTATGTAGAATAGAAAAAAGAAAGAGTATGCGATTCGGAACGCAACCTTAGGATGTCCCGACTCGCATGTCAAATGAAGTATGCCAAAAACGCCGGGATGCCCTAATACATCCAATTGCATTTTGAAGTATGGAAACCAGCATGATTTAGTATGTAGTATGTAGTATAGTCAAAGGGAAAAGTATGTGATTTGGAACGCACAGAGTATAGCTGTTTTCTTTGTGTGTTAATCTATGTGTGTGACACCTTAAATATACCTTAGTAGTGCATTTTTTATTATTATTTTTTTTAAGATATATATTTTTTTGGCATTTTCAAGCTTTATTGGACAGTACAGAGTTGAAATGGGGAGACAGAGAGAGAGAGAGAGAGAGAGAGGGGGGATGACCTGCAGTAAAGGTCCACGGGTCGGATTCGAACCCGCGACCACTGCAACAAAGGCCGAAGCCAATATGGTATGCACTCTATCCACTACGCCACCGGAGCGCCCCAGTAGTGCATATTTTTTATAAATGTTTTATTTATTCACGCGATGCAAGGCAGGATAAGACAGGTGAAACACATGAGATTAGGCGAGGGACATGACAATTTAAGTGTTCAATCAATCAATCAATCAATCAATCAATCAATCAATCAATCAATCAATCAATCAATCAATCAACTTTATTTATAGGGAACTTTTCATACAAGTAAATGTAACACAAAGTTCTTAAAACAACCCCCCCGTCCCCCCTCCCACGACACACCCCGATATATTCATACACGCAAAAACAATCATTAGAAATAATTAGGGCTGTCAAATTAACGCGTTCATTTCGATTAATTAATCACAGAGCCTGTAATTAATTAGATTGATTTTTTGAATCGCTTGACAGCCCTAGAAATAATACATAGAAGAGAAAAAATAAAAATATATAGAAAATAAAAGCAGACTACATATATAAGTACAATAGGCTATAAGAGATAGATAAAAACAGTAGGTTGTTTAATCTAATTGGTATGGAGTACAGATAAGCAAGTGTTTGTTTGTACGTTTGTGTGTATCTATGTGCATCGGTATGGTGTACAGATATGCAAGTGTTGATACATAGAATTGATATCATGAAAACGAGAAATTAGTCCGAAGGAAACATGTAGTTTTGAGTTTTGATTTTGATTTCTGACCTGTTAATATTGTTTAAGGAAGTAGGGTGGGATTGAACAAGTTTTTACTTCTTCCCCCTTTTCAAATATGTTGTGGCATTTTTATAGAGTGCTTGGCGGCTTTATCAGTGCAGGAGTCACTAGGGCTGACTCCTGTTGATGCATTTTTATTATTGTATTGTTGTTGCATATTTGAAATAAATTATTCATTCATCTAAAAGATAAAACAAATAAGTTCTGTGATTAAAAGTGTTCACATTTAAGACAGTCATGCATATTAAAGGATAATGGTGTCAACATAAATCCCCTTGTGACCCTGACACTCACTCTCAAGAAGTGGCTGCAGCGTTGAATGTTGTTTTTCTCCGAGCAAAGTAAAAGCAAAGCGCAACGCAGGCTGTTTTTAAATTAGCAGTGGACATTTCAAATTACTTTATTAGATTTATGCGTTCCTGAAAATCCACAGAGACTGTCTGTTGTCTCTGTCTGTTATCAGAAATCCCTAGAGAAGCGTCTGTCTGTCATACTGTTGCCATTACTTTACCGTCCTCATGCGAGTTCAAAAGTAAGTAAGTAAGGGGACGCCCTTAGCTCAGTTGGTAGGGCGTCCCCCCCCCCCCCCCCCATGGGACTCGGCCAGCAGCGGACCCGGGTTGGATTCCAGCCCGCGGTCGTTCTCTGCATGTCACTCCCCTCTCTGCCCCATTTCAACT
>NW_027648329.1:2500-7500 GCF_949987685.1 Ammodytes marinus
GTAGTAGTGCTTGAGTTAAATCGTAGTCGACTAACGATTCCATTTCGTAGAATTTTGTTTCAAGTGCCTCCAAGTGAAAAGAGAATAAATAAGTAAAGCACAGAAGGACACAGAAGCTTAAAGGCCCAGTGTGTAGATTAAAGCACAGAAGGACACAGAAGCTTAAAGGCCCAGTGTGTAGATTAAAGCACAGAAGGATACAGAAACTTAAAGGCCCAGTGTGTAGATTTTTTTAAATTTTTTTTTATAGTTATTCTTATTCTCACCACTTGTCCAACATGTGAAACACTTTTGGATTTCATTGTTTGTAAACTTTACCTACATTTTTAGTAATTTTTTTGTTCGGAAAAAAATATAATATATCTAATTCCAATTTAAAGCAAATAATTTACCGTAGACTGTGTGTGAATGGATGGAACCTAGACTCATAGACTCATAGAGATTCATAGAGGCTCACTTAGGTAACCCGCATGTATAAGGATTACCCAACTGTATTTTCAGAGTGGCCTTTTATTGTGGACAGTCTAAGGCACACCTGTGCACTAATCATGATGTCAGATCAGCATCTTGATGTGGCACACCTGTGAGGTGGGATGGATTATCTCAGCAAAGCAGAAGTGCTCACCATCACACATTTAGACAGATTTGTGAACAATGTTTGAGAGAAATGGTACAATTGTGTATCTGGAATGAATTTTAGATCTTTAAGTCCATCTCATGAAAAATGGGAGCAAAAACAAAAGTGTTGCGTTTATATTTTTGTTGAGTGTATAAAGATTACCCAACTGTATTAATGCGTTTTTACAGTTGGGGAAAATCCTTCAAACGATTTTCCCCAACTGTAAAGGCCTTTGCACACCGGGCGCGACGCGAATACACGCAACGTAAAAGCGAATGTTTTGAAATGTGAATTTTGTCGCGTCCCACTTTAGAAGCGACGTCCCAGAAAAATCAAAACTCAGTTCGAAAAAATAAAAAACGCAAATTCGCGATGAGAAATGACGGCGCTGGTGTGAAAGCTTGTATTGACTCTGTATACGTTCGTTAATTAACGGATTAATCGCACGAATAAAACGCGCCCGGTGTGCAAAGGCCTTAAGGCGTTAGTCGAGAAAAATGTCGCCAACATTCCAAAAATGTTTGCGAACATTCGTTTTTTTTTTACGAACATTCCAAACTTTTTTTTTTTTTTTTGCGAAATTACCCCAAGATTGTCAAAAAACACTAAAATCACGAAAAACGCGTAAAAACACGAAAAATAAACTTTTGTCAACTTTTTGCTTCTTTTAGAAGGGCGGTGGCGAAGTGGCTAGGGAGATCGCCTCTGGAGTGCAGGGTCGGAGGTTCAATCCCCCGTCTCCCCGCCACATGTCGAAGTGTCCCTGAGCAAGACACTGAACCCCAAATTGCTCCCGATGGTTCAGAGAGCGCCTTGCATGGCAGCTACTGACATCGGTGTATGAGTGTGTGTATGAATGGGTGAATGTGGTAAGATATGTAAAGCGCTTTGGGGCTGAGAAAATCGGCTAGAAGGCGCTATATAAGTCAAGTCCATTTACCATTTACCATTTAGAAACATTTGCAGTTTTTTTTTTGACTTTTTTGCGAATTTTCGTAAAAATAAATAAATTTAATGTTCGAAAAGAAGAAAAAAAAAGTTTGGAATGTTCGCAAAAGAAAATGTGAATGAATGGTAGTTTATCTATTTATCTATCTATCTATCTATCTATCTATCTATCTATCTATCTATCTATCTATCTATCTATCTATCTATCTATCTATCTATCTATCTATCTATCTATCTGCCCTTAGACCCTTAGCTCGGCTGAGAAAAAAACTCCCAGTAAAAAACCCTTTACCGGGATTAAAAAATTTGAAGAAATCTCAGGGAGAGTTGACAGAGTAAGGGATCCCTCTCCCAGGACGGACATGCTGCAATAGATGTCATAAGTAGAGAAAATTCAATCTCCGATAATTTGGTGGGTATGTTTTTGAACCTGGAACCCTGTAAAGTTGACCAGTTTAAAACGTTGCTGAAGACTCACTTTTTGTTGCATTGGCCTTTAACACAAGTTGAGACTTTGACACTCCTCCATTTGTTTTCCTCATGTATCTTATATGTTGTTTTGTATTGTATCTTGTCCAGCCAATAAGATCACACACACACACACACACACACACACGGACACACGGACAGACAGACAGACAGACAGACAGACACACACACACACACACACACACACACACAGTCTCACACACACACAGTCTCACACACACACACACACAAACACACACACACAGTCACACACAGAAACACACACACACACACAGTCACACACACACAGACAGTCTCACACACACACACACACACACACACACACACACACACACACACACACAGTCACACACAGAAACACACACACACACACACAGTCACACACAGAAACACACACACACACACACACACACACACACACACACACACACACAGTTTGTTTTCTACATGTATCTTATATGTTGTTTTGTAGTGTATCTTGTACATCACTTTGGTCAACTGATGCTGTTTTTAAAATGTGCTATAGAAATACATTTGAATTTGAATTTATGTTTGAAGTAAGGGGGCGATTTGAAGCGTGGGAGAGGAGAGAAGGCAAGGCAAGGCAAGGCAAGGCAAGGCAAGGCAAGGCAAGGCAAGGCAAGGCAAGGCAAGGCAAGGCAAGGCAAGGCAAGGCAAGGCAAGGCAAGGCAAGGCAAGGCAAGGCAAGGCAAGGCAAGTTTATTTCTATAGCAGAATTCAGACACAAGGCCATTCAAAGTGCTTTACAGGGGCAAGATTAGAATACATAAAACACATTATAAAACATTTAAAAGCGAATAAAAGAAGCAAATAAAATGAAAATTGCAGGTTAAAATGGAAACAAAAAAGTCTTCAGACATAAGACATTGGAGTAAGAGGGGTAAGAGCTATGGTGGAAATGAGCGCATGGAAGTCTAAATAAACAGAGTCACGCAAACAGGGGAACGTGGAAATGTACTAGAAATAAAACCAGGCTGGATGGAGGAAGTGACGGTGTCATTAGGTGACTGCTTTCTAGTGTGTGTGTGTGCGTGTGTGTGTGTGTGTGTGTGTGTGTGTGTGTGTGTGTGTGTGTGTGTGTGTGTGTGTGTGTGTGTGTGTGTGTGTGTGTGTGTGTGTGTGTGTGTGTGTGTGTGTGTGTGTGTGTGTGTGTGTGTGTGTGTGTGTGTGTTGGTGAAGCAAACTTTTTCAATACATACATAACCTCAGGGATTTTTTGCTATTTTTACTTTTTCAAACCGTATGAAAATTACGTGTCTGTACTGTGCTTGTGCTGAATAAAAATTCCAGTGTGTGTGTGTGTGTGTGTGTGTGTGTGTGTGTGTGTGTGTTCGTACATTCCTGGACACTACAGGTCTGCTGGTGAGTGTGAAACAGACACAAGCCAGAAAGACAGACGCCTCGGTTGTTTACAGGGAAAGCAGAAAGAGGAAGAGGGATGAAAGAGAGAGAGAGAGAGAGAGAGAGAGTGTGTGAGTGTGTGTGTGTGTGTGCATGTGTGCGAGTCTGTGTGCGTCCGTCCGTCCATCTGTGTGTGCATGCGTGTGTGTGTCGGTGTTTGCTACGGTACTGCTACCTGTCTGTACTGTGTGAGTGTGCGCTCAAAAGAAACTCCTGTGTCTGTGTGTGTGTGTGAGTGAGTGAGTGTGCTAACCCTACACGTGCTTGCTTGCTTGCGTGCGTGTGCGTGTGTACGTGCGTGCGTGCATAGTGCGTGTGCGTGTGTACGTGCGTGCGTGCGTGCCTAGGAGATAAAACAGTGAACGGTGAAGTGAATGAGCGTAGACAGAGTTGTCAGACAGAGTAAAAGCAGAAGACTTCCTCTGAGAAGACTTGAAACTATTTTTCCACTCACAAAGATTCCGATACGTGCCGGTGCCATGACGACCGGGTCAATATTTGGTAGAAATTCCCCCAAAACGTCTGTTCAAAAATATAAATTAAACCTGCAGTGTGTAGAATTTTGGGTTTTATTTCCTAGCAGATTTTGTAGAAAATAGTTATAATATCCATAAGTACATTTAATTTAGTGCATAATAGCTGAATTTTTTTTTTGAATTATTATTTTTTCCCTTAGAAAGGGTCTCATATATGTCCATATTTCTGCATATTTATTTTATATTTTGGACCAAGGCCTAGTGCCGTCATCTTGAAAGTGTCATAGTTGGAATGTCATCAGGTGCATTGTTTAAAATTTAGAATTGTTCTTGTCCTTGAAGGCCACTGTAGCTTCTGTTATTATTCGAAAGGGTTGGGGTTACCCAGGGAGCGTTGCATTCTAGAACTTTCTATAACCTTCTTGATGATGTCATATTACACAGTGCCCCTTTAAAGGTGCTCCGAGGAACTTTCAGTTTGTGTTAATTCTAGCGCCCCCCTTTGGACAGAAGCGGTAGGGTTTTTACTACGCCAGCTGTTGTTCCGGGGTGAGCGTATATACCCATGACAAAGGCATTAAGAAAAACTATATAAAAATAGCATTCTTTATACTGATGGTCTCGTTTTGCTGTTACATGTAATTTATGATCATCAGAGGAAAAATGAGACTGTTTCAGAAATATTTAAAAGTTCCTCGTAGCAGCTTTAAACTACTCCATAGGTAGCGAACATTATTTTAAAATAATTATTTAGTTGTGATAAGATTACTGTGATTTTGTTGACAGTTTGTTTAATAGAGACAGTGCGGAACGCGTCATAATCTGAGGCCACGCCCATCGTGGGGGAAAACAATTCACAGCGCTCCGTTCACTTTCTATTGAATGACACCCGTATTCGGCAAACAAACTTAATAAAAACGTAATACGACATGCCTTTCACAAATACACGTTACATACTCTAAAGCCACGACTCTTGTCTGTCTATACGAGCTGTTTTGGTGAAAAATTGATTGAGTAATTTTGAATATCGAGACAAAACTCTTAAC
>NW_027648329.1:25000-30000 GCF_949987685.1 Ammodytes marinus
ATAAAAATTAAATAAAAATTAAAACTCGATTTAAAAACATAATAAAAGAAGCAAATAAAATAAAAATTGCAAGTTAAAAAGGAAACAAAAAAGTCTTCAGACTCGATTTAAAAGAACTGAGAGTTGCAGCAGACCTCAAGTTCTCTGGGAGTTTGTTCCAGATTGTTGGTGCATAAAAACTAAAAGCTGCTTCTCCTCGTTTAGTCCTAACTCTAGGGACTGTAAGTAGACCTGTCCCAGACGACCTAAGGGCTCTGGACGGTTCATAATAATGCAAAATATATATTTTTTTAAATAAGAAAATAAGGTTGGCAAATGACACACACTGTCACAGAAAACTACCTATGTTACCTATGTGATTGTTTTTCACTCAAAGCAGCATATTAAAGTATTAAAGGTGCAGTGTGTAATATGACATCATCAAGAAAGTTCTACAAAGTTCTAGAATGCAACGCTCCCTGGGTAACCCCAACCCTTTCGAATAATAACAGAAGCTACAGTGGCCTTCAAGGACAAGAACAATTCTAAATTTTAAACAATGCACCTGATGACATTCCAACTATGACACTTTCAAGATGCCGGCGCTAGGCCTTGGTCCAAAATATGCAGAAATATGGAGATATATGAGACCCTTTCTAAGGGAAAAAATTATAATTAAAAAAAAAAAAAATCAGCTATTATGCACTAAATTAAATGTACTTATGGATATAATAATTACTTTCTACAAAATCTGCTAGGAAATAAAACCCAAAAGTCTACACACTGCAGCTTTAAGAGAATGGTTAATTTCAATTTCTTTTTTTTTAAATACGTATAGGGGAAGGTGGGGTGATTTGTGCAACTTTTTACTCAAAGTGATTTTAAAGTGAGGCCTTGACAGTTATGTCTCCAACTCAAATATGTACATATATTTCAGGATGTTGTGCATCCCTGGCAATAAAAACTTTGGATCTGGAATAAACTGTTTAAGAAATATAGCTTTCGGAAAAAAAGTTGTCTTGTCGCACAAATCACCCCACGTAGTGGGGTGATTTGTGCGTCATTGTGTCACAATGACAAAGTCACCATCATCATCTTTCTGGCCATCTGAACTCTCATCAGTGGTGTCGTTAAGTGGAATTGAGATGTCACTCTCTCCTGAGCTACTGTAGACTATCACTTTCTTTTGGTGACCAGCGTATACAGCCATGCCACTGGCACAACTCTCAGAAATGTACTTTGCACTAGTTGCTCCGTGCTTGTGGAACCAACTGCCACCTGACAAATGTGATTCCCCCTACATTTCTGCCTTTAAATCAAGGCTCAAAACCCATATGTACACCCTGGTGTTTCCTCCCCATTAACCTCTGCACTACTTACTTACCTCTGCACTACTATCTGTGTTTATGTGGATGTATGGGCTTTAAGTCTTTTATTTTGGTTATTGTTATTTTACCTTCATTGTTTACCTACTGAATGCACTATGTACAGCACTTTGGACAGTGCAAACTGTCATAAATGTGCTTTTATAAATACATTTTACTTACTTACTTACTTATAACTCACCCAGGCCCTTGCGCACAAATCACCCCATCCCCAGAATTTTGGATAATAGGCGTGATGCAGCAATTTAGGGTTGACATTGTGCTAACTATATAGACTCAAAGTGTAGCATACCAAAGCACTAAAACATGTGTCAAATGTTTTCAAACGTGTCTATAATTGTTCAGACACAATAATCAAAAAACCTTGATCATGGAAATTTTACTTTGAAAGGCAAAACACAGTTTTTTGAGCTTAAATGTGCTTATATCTTATTCCTTGTGTCTCCCTTCTTTACAGGATGAGTCAAATGGATGGCTCTTCTTAAATATGTGGTCACATTTCCAATTTCTTCCACGGTTTTCTAGAAACAAGGGGTTTTGCAACTTCCAAAATGCACAAATCACCCCACCTTCCCCTATATATTTTTGGATTTTCTTTTAGAGAGAAAACTCACAAATACACAACAAAAAAAAATGAACAGAAGTACAAAAGACAATTTTTTAATTTTTAATTTTTAGTAACCTCTACATAAGCTGTGTTTCAATCGAGTGACAGCATCCTTCTAAGGACGCGGTCTATGAAGGCTATAGCCTGTGAAGGCCAATTCGAAGGCCGAACGAGCGTTGTTAAATGAGACGGTCTCCGCAGGTCTCCGTTTACGAGCATTTCCGGTTTGCGTAACAAGCCGTTACCTTGCGTGACGACTCGCCGCTCCTGTGCTGCCTAGCAACCCTGATAGCTGCCGAAAAGAAAAAAAAGTACAAGAAAAAAAGAAAGGAAGATAAAAGTTAAGAAGATGGAGCAACACGTTGCTGTTTTGTTATTTTTTATTTTATGCCATCTCTGAAAAAAACGCAATGAATCTTGGGATATGTTGGGCCGCGAAGGATACATCTGTTGGACCCTTCAAAATGAAACGAAGGCTGCATTTCTCGGCCGCATATGAAGGAGCCTTGCAAATGGGACAAGCCTTTGCGCGCCGCTTCGACGCAATCGGTCTTCAAATGCAGCCATCGAAGGCTGCGGCCCCTTAATTGAGACACAGCTATAGTTATGCATTGCCTATGTATGTTATATGTTTGAAAAAAAATAATAACTCAGTAAGTCGTTATTTGTTTTTCATCTTGACTTCACATATGACGGAGATCACGAGCAAACACATGAAAAACCTCGATCAATTTAATGAAGCTGTGTTGTAGAATCCATAGAACAACTTACAGCTAAAAATTAAACTAAATACATTCATATCCTTTGGCCAATTTAAACAGACTATCTTGGATCTGCCAAACTCTACTTGTAACTGTTTTAATTAGACTATATTGTACTTTATGCCTTTTAATTGCTGCCACTCTTCCCCACTCTGTAAATGTTTCAATCGTTTTGTTTTCTCTTCTCTTCACTTGTTGTGTATTTGATGTATTTGCATTGAATATTTTGTTTGTATTGTTGTTTTGAATTTGTTTTGAACTCGACGTCATTGAAAATGAGGGTCAGCCCTCAATTGGTCTCTCGAGGATAAATAAAAGTTAAATTAAATGAAATGAAAAAGTCATTAATCTGTGCAAATAAATACGTGGAGATCCCGTTAGTACCTTGAACTAGCATGTGTGTGTTTTAATACGTACATAGTTATGCATGTCCTACTACACACGTTTTATTTTAATGTTTTTTATTTTAGTAACTTCTACATAGTTATGCATTACCATTTTTTTTGGTAAAATGTTTTAATTCTTTTATTTAAATGTTGTATTTTTATCCATGTTTTAAATTTGTTCCTTTTTTTTTGTATTTGTATTCTTTATTTGATTTTAACCCTGTGAAGCACCTTGAGTGGCCCTGTGCCTGAAATGTGCTTTATAAATAAAATTGCCTTGCCTTGCCTTGCCTTACCAACCTACTACATGAATGTTTTTTTTTTTTTTTTACTTTTTTATTTTAGTAACTTCTACATAGTTGTGCATTTCCTACTACATAAGTTTTTTTTTTAATTCAGTAAGTCGTATATTTGTTTTTCATCTTGACTTCACATATGACAGAGATCACGAGCAAACACATGAAAAGCCTTCACATTGAGCCTCGATCATTTTAATGAAGCTGTGTTGTCCAATCCATATCGCCTGACTAAAGTCATTAATCTGTGCAAAGGAATATGTGGAGGTCCCGCTAGTACTTTGAACTAGCGTGTGTGTGTTTAAATACATACATAGTTATGCATTACAGACTACACACGTTTTATTTGTGTAATCTTTTTTATTTTAGTAACTACTACAGGTATGTATTACCTACCTACGACAAATGTTTTTTTTTATTATTATTTTATTTTAGTAACTACTACTACCTACCTAGTGCTACTACATTACCTACAACATCATCTTTTTTTATTTTATTATAGTTATGCATTACTTACTACATTAAAAAAAATGTTTAGTAACTACTACATAGTTATGCCTTACCTACTACACACGTTTTATTTTTATTTTATTTTAGTAACTACATAGAAATGCATTACCTACCTTCTACATAATTTTTTTTTGTAACTTTTACATATGTATGCCTTACCTACTACATAGGTTTTTTTTAATTTTTTTTTTTTTTTAAATAAACTCTATTTGTATTTCATCTTGACTTCACATATGACAGAGATCACGAGCAAACACATGGAAAGCCTTCGTTTGTTTATCTCCTCATCTGTAAATTGAGCCCCGATCATTTTAATGAAGCTGTGTTGTCCAATCCATATCGCCTGACTAAACTCATTAATCTGTGCAAAGGAATATGTGGAGGTCCCGCTAGTACTTTGAACTAGCGTGTGTGTGTGTTTTAATACATACATAGTTATGCATTACCTACTACACACGTTTTATTTTAATGTTTTTTATTTTAGTAACTTCTACATAGTTATGCATTACCATTTTTTTTGGTAAAATGTTTTAATTCTTTTATTTAAATGTTGTATTTTTATCCATGTTTTAAATTTGTTCCTTTTTTGTATTTGTATTCTTTATTTGATTTTAACCCTGTGAAGCACCTTGAGTGGCCCTGTGCCTGAAATGTGCTTTATAAATAAAATTGCCTTGCCTTGCCTTACCAACCTACTACATAAATGTTTTCTTTTTACTTTTTTTTATTTTAGTAACTTCTACATAGTTATGCATTTCCTACTACATATGTTTTTTTTTAAATTCAGTAAGTCGTATATTTGTTTTTCATCTTGACTTCACATATGACAGAGATCACGAGCAAACACATGAAAAGCCTTCACATTGAGCCCCGATCATTTTAATGAAGCTGTGTTGTCCAATCCATATCGCCTGACTAAAGTCATTAATCTGTGCAAAGGAATATGTGGAGGTCCCGTTAGTACTTTGAACTAGCGCGTGTGTGTGTTTAAATACATACATAGTTATGCATTACACACTACACACGTTTTATTTGTGTAATCTTTTTTATTTTAGTAACTACTACAGGTATGTATT